>NW_006399864.1:7751596-7756072 GCF_000299155.1 Elephantulus edwardii
GGATAGGTGTTTCAGAGGCAATGAGATTGGCACAGAATAGAGCACGGTTTAGGGCTGTTGTACATAGGGTTGCTATGAGTTGCAAGTGACTCAACAGCACATAACAAGAAGAAGTCACTATTTGGTGGTACAAGTGGTTTGTGAACAACTACTAATATAAAGGTTGATGGTTCAAACGTACCTAGAAGTTCAAAGAAGAAAGCACTGGCCATTGTTTCTGTACACATTACACTGAAGAAAACATTATATAGAAACTCTACCCTGTACCGTACAGACTCACCAAGAGATGGAATCCACTCTATGGCAAGGAATGTGTGTGTGCATAAGTTTGGATGATAGATAAGATTCATATTCTTTCACTTCCAAGGATGATTTTTATTCTGAAACAAATTTTTATTTTTGCTAGAGTGAACATCTCTTTAAGTCATTTCCAATTTCTTATTATAAACAATACCCGTGGGAAAGGGTTGTTTTTGTTGGTTTTTTTTTGTTTGTTTTTTTGGTTCCCATGGATTTTATTTAATTTTCCTTAGCTTCAGCTTGAACTTGCCTATGAGTAGTTGGTGGTCAAGGAAAAGGGGTTTTTTAAGAATATATATGCAGGACAGGACTGTTGGATTTTATTATTGACTTTTCCTGATTTTTCTAGATTTTATGTAATTGTTACTATATATGTCATAACTTGAATGTGTGGTCTTTTATCTTGCAAATGCTCATCTAGCATTTGGTTTTTATCCACTTTATCAATTTGTTCTTTGCTGCTAATGCATTGATTGTCTTAAAATATCCACTCATTTCTTGATGATGCCAAAATATTGCTTCTAAACTTTAAAAATTGTAAAGTTTCTTTTTCACACTTAAAGTTTCAATCCTTTGCAATATTAGTTCTTTGCAATGTAAGATTTGGATTCATTACTATCATGCTGTATTCTTTTTCTAAATAACGCACTATTTCTCTACTGATTTTACCTCTAGTTTCGGTCAAACACCAAGCGTCTTTCCTTTACTGTGTTCCACAGATCAAACCTGAAGATGGGGTGTTTTTCACTGTTGGTTGAATTTTGTTACAAATGCCTGAGTTAAAGTGAACTCCTCTGAAAAATGTGTCAGCTATCCATTTGTCAATAATCTAAAAAATTATTTTTCGTAGAACTTACTGAGCAGGACCAGGTCCTAGTTGATGCCCAGTCTATGAAAATAACAGTCTCACTTATGCACTTATTCAGTATTAATAGTAAAGGAAAGGTCCCAGAGTAAAAACTGTTAATGAGACAGGAATATTTATAATTAATACTATTTGAGGATCTAAAATTAGAGGCACTTGGTTTGTATATAAAACACTCACTCATTGCATTTGAATCAAACTAACACATTGTTGACCCTCCAGCTGATTTTTAGGGGCTGTAAATCTCATAGAAGTTGACCTTTGAGTATTTTTCTAATGTCTTTTTGTTTACTTGTTTTGTAGCAATTCAGCAATGTCTATTGAAACATTTACGTGTGTGTGTGTGTGTGTGTGTGTGTGTGTGTGTGTTTGTTGTTGTTTGTTGTCGTTGTGTACCATAGAGTTGGAACCGGTCCATAGCTGACCCTTCAGCAGGTTTTCAGAGGCAGTTAATCACATGGGAGGAGATTACTTCTGTGTAGCAGTTGGTGACCTCGAACCATGGGCTTTTGAGATTGTAGTGCAGCTTCTTTCCACTAGGCCAGACTTCCCTTACAACAAATGATTTTGAACTGCCAAAGAGGTACTACTGCTACCTTTTTGTGAGCAGCTTTACCTCCATTTTTAAGTCTTGCTATGAATTTATGGGGTTTTTTTTTTAGAATTACCTCTCAAAAACAATATCTCTATCTATATCTATGCTTTTGACTTGGAAACATACTTCAAGGACAATATTTCTTTAATCTGAGGTTTGACCTGTGAATTATATCTAATCTATTATCAAATTGTTTTGTCTTTACCAATAAATAAGTGCAATGTGAGACAGACTACGGTTTAAAAAATAATTTAGTGCTCAATCTTTACAATAGGCTTCCAGAAAGAAGATATGATTAAGAATGAACAAATCATCAAAAGAACGGGTCCTGTACACTCTTCTGGGACCATCTTGCAATGAATCACCTGTAATAAAAGCATGCAGTTTTAGCCAATCTGACCAATCATGTAATCTCATTTATGCTATTGCTCTGACAACAGCCATTTTCTCAATACAGATGAATCCTCAATAAATTCAGTTTGCTTTTATTTAGCAGACTCTGTGACGACATTATTTAAGTTAATGTCTTATTCTTCTTCTTCAAATAAAATAAGACTGTTTTGTTTCTGATGTTTGTTGCTTTACAGTATGGATTCCTTTAAATGAAGTCCCAATACAAATACTATCCTAAACAAGATTTGTTGTTGTTGTTGTTATGTGCCATCGAGTCCTTTGCTACTCATAGTGAACCTATGTACAAGAGCCCTAAATGCCGTTCTATCCTGTGCCAACCTAGTCATCACAAATGCACTCATTTGCACCGCTCCAGTCACAGAATTTTTCCATCTCATCGAAGTTCTTCCTCTCCTGCGCCACCCCTCCACTCTGCCAAACATGATGTCCTTCTCCAAGGACAGTCTCACCTTTCAGCATACCCATAGTATGTCAGACGAAACTTCAGAATCCTTGACTCCAAGGAGCATTCTGGCTTCACCTTCTCCAGGACAAACCTGTTTGTTCTCCTAGCAGTCCATGGTATACTCAACACTCTTCTCCAGCACTACAACTCACAATTCTCTTTCTATCATCCCTATTCACTGTCCAAATCTCAGGCGCACCTTAGTCTCCAGCCTGACATCATTGCTCTTCAGTACTCTTGAGAGGTCCCTCACAGCCGACTTTCCCAATGCAATTTGTCTCTCGATTTCCTGGCTGCTGTTACCATGAGTATTGACTGTGGAGCCAAGTAAACTAAAACTGTTAAATATCTCAATCTCACTCTTATTCTCCTTGGGAGATGGGAAAACTAAGTGTTATATACACAGATGATGGAATTCAATTCCTTGAATTTAAATATGAATTCTATCAGTGATTAACCTTGTAATTTTGAGTTTATAATGTAGTTTCCATAATTATCATTTTACTCATCTCTGAAAGAAGAACATTATATAGCCACCATATCAGATACTGAAGAATCAAATATTACATTGTGTGCAGTGAATTATCTTAACATCTGGCACATAAAAGTCCTTTGATAATTTTGGAACTTATGCCTTTTAAAATTTATTTATTTATTTAAATAAATTTTATTTAAAATTTAGAGAAAATACAGTATTTTGTTCCACAAAAGGAATTATAAATTATGAGTGTATAATGGTTGCAATATATATATATAACTGCCTAATAAATTCTTTCATTAAAATATATGTAATTCTAAGTGATAGTATAAATCAGCAACGAACAAAATATTAGTAGTGTATCACTGGATGATGAGTGATTTTTAAAATAATTTTTATCTCATTTTATGTGGAGCCATATTAAATAGTCTGTAAAGTATTTTACATACGTTTGGGCTACAAAAACAATATACCTAGAGATTTTTGGAGGAATTATTATCATATATAACAACATTGTCTATTCAATATTTCTCTAAGAAAACTTAGTATTTCTGACAAGAACTGAGCATTTATTTTTATTCTTTCAGAAGAGTTCCTGTTTTTTCAAACATGCTTTTTACCTAAAGCTTTGTTAGAAACTTCATAGAAATTATACTTCTATGGTTATTTACTTTAAAAGTATTTTAACTATTAAGGCATTACAAACAAAATTACATTACTAGAAAATTTAATTAATGAAGCCTTCCTTCCATCACTTAGATAAGGGGTCAAGAATTTTTCCTTATGTTAATACAAACTGATTTACAGAGTTAATCTGTAAAAGTCTTTAAAATAAAAAATAAAAAACAAAACTTACATCACAAGAAATTTGAAACTTGTAAATGAATAGTAACAGCTGAAACAAAGTCAAAAGGAGAAAGAACAGAAGAGTAAAGAGCTGTTGGAGAAGACAAAAAAGTATTGTAATGATATGTTCAAGTACTAAAAGTTAGACAAAGTTAGAAAACTAAAAGAACATTGATATATATTAAACAGAAAGAACTGAGGGAGAAAATATTTGAAAACTTAGTTACAATAGTCAATTATTCCATTCATAAAAATTAAATGGTTACAGGAAGCACCAAAATAAAATTAAAGGAATACACAAAGTCACTTTACCAAAATAAGTTGTCAATCATAAACCATTTTAAGGGATAGTATTTGATTGGGAAAGAAATTTAAGTTGCACTGAAGACATTGGTGAAAATCAAGGTATCAGGAATTGATAGAATATCAATGATGTGCTTCAAATAATGAATGCAACATTGAAAGCGCTCACTTATCTTTACCAAGAAATTTGGAAGACACCAAACTAGGCAACTGAAAGAGATGCAATTTAT
>NW_006399864.1:7757052-7799706 GCF_000299155.1 Elephantulus edwardii
ACCCTCTCTAGGATGTATCTGTTTGTTTTCTTGGCAGTCCATGGTACATTCAATACTCTTCTCCAGCACCACAGCTCAAAGGCGTCAATTCTCCTTCTGTCCTCCCTAGTCATTGTCCAGCTCTTTAATGCATAACAAGTGATTGCAAAGACCATGGCCTGTATCACAAGTAAATATTTATGTTGGCAGAACAAGGAATGGTTAAAAAAAAAGAATGTATGCATCATTTCACCTCATTCTTTCAACCTGTATGCTCAGCAAGTAATCCAAGAATGCTGACTATATGAATAAGAACATGGCATCAGGATTCAAAGAAGACTCACTAAAAATCTGTGGTATACAAATGGTGCAACTTTGCTGCATGTGAAAAGGACATGAAGTGTTTACTAGTTAAGTTGAAAAACTAGATTTTTTTTTCTAGTGGACATCAGATTGTGCAAATTGAGATTCACCACCTTATGCATTGGAATTTGATTATATAAATTAATATGTCTGTGTATTGTAAAGTCTATTAATGATATATAGCTACTTGAAGTGTAGATTCTGAAAATTATGGTTTGTTGATGTTCTTTAAGGAAATATAGAAAGTGTTATTGAAATGAAATGTAGATGACACTATGATTGAATATCTTGACCACATGTATTTTACCAATAAAAAAATAAATAAAATTTTCATTATTTCTTTCTTCTAATGTAAGTTTTCTACCTAAAAGATTATCTGGGGGGAAAAAATCTAGGAGTCATTCACATTTGTTTATACATTTTCTTACAAATGTTTTAAGATTTTAAGATATCATAGTAAAATTCAGTATTCAAAATTCATAATTGCAATTCATCTGAGAGCTGGACGATGAGGAATAATGACAGAAGAAGAAATAATGCCTTTGAATTGTGGTGTTGGAGAAGAATGCTGAATATCCCATGGACTGCCAAAAGACAAACAAACATGTCTTGGAGAAAGTACAACTAGTGTGCTCCTTGGAGGCAACGATATTAGCTTTATCTCACATACTTCAGACAAGTTGCTAGGAGAAGCTGTTCCTTGGAAAGAGACATTATGTTTGGAAAAGTAGAGGGTTTTTGAAGAAGAGGAAGATCCTCAAACAGGTGGATTCATTCAATGACTGAAGCATTGGGCTCTAGTGTGTCAGAAAGTGTGAGGACGGCATAGGGTAGGACAGGGTTCAGCTCTGTTATTCATAGTCCTGATATGCGTTGCCCTTGACTTGATGGCACCTAACAGCAACAATAACAACATTCATAATTCATCCTGCTAAGATTAATACCAAATTACTTACTAGATGTGCACAGTCAACAGTTTCACAAATGTTCAATTTGCTGTGTAACACCATAAATTCCAATATCAACAATACCCTCCTGAGTTAATTTTCCTTGCTCTTCTATGTCCCTTGGGTTTGGTGGGTCTCTGGAAGGTCTCCCAGCGACTCAGATGTGTCAGGGGAATGACTCATATGACTGGACTATAGGTTTGCAGGCTGGTTTAGCAGAGACTGGTGAGCATTGTAGACTACTAGTTGCAGTATGGCTGCAAAGTGGATATCCCAATAAGAGAGCCAGCGCTGAGGTCCCAGGAGCTTATATTTGCCTCTAATAGGGTGTGGTTTGTATCCCATTCTAATCCTCTCTCCTTAATACAATAAATGTTTCAGCAAAAAAAAAAAAAATAGTTAATTATTAGCTAGTGAAGACATTGTTAACAATACACTTTTGACATCTCAGAGATTCTATGAAGGAAGTTGAAGTAATAGTAAAATAGTGGTTTTTAGTCTAAAGAACTAGACCACTTAGAATTTTATAAAAAAAAATAAATAAGGTTGAAGGATAGTGAAGTGAATTGAAGCCTAGTGGCTAAGTAGTTAAAACATTTAACAGTCAAGCAAAGTGTCAGTGGCTGGAACACATTAGCTGTTCAAAGGGAAAATGATGAGGCAATCTTTACATTCTTAAATACTCATTGCCTTGGAAATGCTATGAGCAGTCTTACTGTGTCTTGTAGTGTCAATTTAAATCAAAATCAACTTGATTATTGGAGGAAAAGAGATACACTAGGTAAAAAATAGGATTGTACAAAATGTAACCTAAGTCTGAAATCTTGTCCTTGATGGGCACTGTTAAGTGATCTCTTGCGTTAATCTTCCCCGAGCATCTAGAGTTTTGCACTGACCTACTATGTGGCACCACTGAGCAGTTTCCATCAACGCAGTACAATCTAGTGGTCGGCCTTTAAGATGGTACTGTGGTAATTACAAGATGAATGATGTGCATTTGTATTGTTGAGGTGATATTATGTGAAATCTATCTAAAAGGTGTGTGTCATAGGCACAACCTCAGGGCTTGTGATAGGTGCCATTTTTGTTAGATCTACTGCTGGCATTCTGAATTTATTCAGAAATTATTCAATTGCATTATGATGCCAGGCCTCATACAGTAACTGCCGTACTCTGTGTATACATCTGTATTAGGATCTATTCCTATATCAAATTCCACTACCAAGTCCCAAAAGAAAATAAGTTTCCTATGTTTGCATATAAAATTTCTTGTAAATCTTATCCATTGCATGATATTTGTCATACCAAAATATCACCCAAATGAAGAATATGGGGGTTTTTTGGGGGAAAAAGTTGATGGGAAAGAGACTTTAAATAATTAGCACAATTGCCTTTGTTTTAATGATACAGTGAATTTTTTCTGGTTGTTTTGACTTGCTTCTTTATGCCCACACAACCTCCTACACACCCAAATTAATTTCTTGATGGCATTGATGGCGTGCTGGTGACTGAACTCAAAGGTTCTTACTAAAATAAATGTACTAATGAGACATATGGGTAAAGCTTTCTTCCAGTAAATTTAATACCTTCCCTTTAATGTCCCCGTGATATTTTTATATTTCAGACAGTATAACTGACATTGATAAATACTAATTTTGAATGATTCCGTTCCCAGTTCCAAACATTCAAGTTATCATCTGTCTTCTAGGATTTGTTATCTTGCACTAAGGTGATTCAACATGGCATGTCTATTCAATCTATTTCAGTTTAATATATAGAATATTATTGTTTTCATATTTACGTCTCTGTACTTTTTATTATTTACAAGAGAAAATTTCTTATATGGTGACACAACAATCTTCTATGCGAAGCATTTCTACTTCTTTCATCTGCAGGAGTAAAATGTAGAGTTTAAGACGGCCTAATATATTGTCACCAATGAAGAAAATACCATGGTCACCTTTTTGAATGTTGTTTTAACCAACAATGTCATTGCATTGCTAAAAACAATGCTACTTGTGAGAAATATAAAACTATTGGAGCGAGATTTTAAAGAAAATCAAAGGGTTTCAATTGGGAGGATTTTCTTTTCCAAGTTGCACAACTAGCTTGAAATAACTGTGTATGCATAGGTGAAAGTCATGTGTATAGCCTGCATTTATGTTTCTTATGAAAGGTACCTCCTATGAATAAATCACTGATTGTGCAAAATTCTATCCTATCCCCGGCCTCATTTCTGTCACCAAGTCCATATTTTCTGACAACTGATCCTTCTTCCTGATTCCCAACTTTTACATTCTAGTCACCCATTTTTATTATTAAAGCAGCCTGGCTACATACATGTTTGATAGATTTCTGACTGCAACAGTTGATAGAAATCATCTCTTGCTCTTCTTTGACTCTGATTGTAGGCACATAAATTTGAACGATAGTGAAGTCTTCCTTGTATGTGTATGGCTATTATACTGTCACTCACAATGTTGTGTTTCATGATAAATCAAGAAATGGCCTTTTTAACTATGAAAGCGATGTCACTTTTTCTCACCTTTTCATCTCCATCATAATAGATCATATGATCGTGAGATTCAAAAGTCCCATGTCAATCCATCTCATTTCACTATTAGCCAAGATATCAATATTATGTGTTCCATTTCTTTCTTTGCAATATCCAGTTTTCTCACATCTGTGCTTCTCACATTCCACGTACCAGTTGTTAATTTCTTCATACAATTGTTTCTCCTCCTTTGTGTTTCAAAATTTGAGGGCTCAATTTCAGTTGCCCTATCTATTTGTCTACCTAAGTGTGCTCTGCTGTACATAGGGTTTTCAAAGACCAGTTATATTTCAGAAATGGATGGACAATCCTTCTTCCTAGTCTGTCTTAATTTGGATGTTCACTGTTAGAAGATTATCCGAAAGAAATTATTTTAACCTACCAGATGAAAGATACTGCCCTTATAAAAATGACCAAAGTGCTCTCTGCCCACCCACCCCAAGCACATATGACTTATCTCTACCGTTTCCCTTCTACCTCCCCATCCCTTGCATACCTGGCTACCTTAAACCCTCCCTTCCCCAGCCCCCTTTCAATATGATCGCCAGTCACTTCTGTAATGCTGTGTACTACCCACTGCTACTGGTTCCTCATAGTGTTGTCCATCTCTTGTTAAGAGGTTATAAGTCCAAATCTCATGTACTAATTTCAGAGAAAGATCTTGCTTGAGGCAGTCCTGAGGAAAGATTCTGGCCACAGAGCTTCTGCTAAGTTCTGTGACTTACTGTCTCAAGTTACATTGCTGACACAATGTGATAATTCCAAGGTCCAGACAGGTCTCTTCTAGATCTGATGCTGTGGTGGTGTTTGGCCCAAGGGCCTGATCAAGGAGATTAGAGAGAGCTCTCAGATCCAGTCTTGTGTGACTCCGTGGGTTCTGACACTGCTTGTGTGTGAAGATGCCACTCAGTTCATTAGTCATTATTAATAATTTTATTTCATTCTTGACAAAAAATATTTAAATCAATTAGAAACTAGTAGAGATGTGAATAATGGAATTAGAGGCTACAAATGGAACCCTTTATAATATATAGGGATGTGCATAGACAGATAATAGACCAAAGGTGCACCTGATTCAGGACATGGTCTTCACAATTATTTGCTATACATCAATGACTAGTGACTTAAGACTAACGACTATGGATAATAAGTAAGGATAATAGAATAAGAATTGATGCCTTTGAGTTGTGGTGCTGGAGAAGAGTATTGAAAATACCAGAAATACAAGCTAGGTTTAGAAGAGTTAGTGGCACTAGACACATTATTGCCAGTGTCAGATAGATCTTGGAAGAAAGCAAAGAGTACCAGAAAAATATCTATCTGTATATCATTGACTATACAAAAGGCATTTGACAGTGCGGGTCATAGGAGACTGGGGTTAAACTTGAGGAAAATGGGAATCCCAGAACACTTGGTTGTGCTTATGTGAAACCTACACTTAGACCAGGAAGCAGTCCTCAGAACAGAATTTCCTTAGTCTTTAAAATTACATCTTACCTCTTCAAAATTTTGAAGAGGTTTTTGACAACAGATACACCTAATGAACACATCTTTTGATCTCTTTCTCTCTTCTTTTATATTTCTTCTTGGCCTTCTTTGAATCTTTCATTTTTTAAAAATTTATTTATTTATTTATTTATTCATTCATTCATTCATTTATTTTAAATGTTACCGGTTGCTGGGAAAAAATAGCTTCAATAATTTGTATTTTCCATCTTTGCATATAATTTCCCTAATCTTCTTAGTGAGTATAGAAAATATCTTATACATTTTGCTATGAAGAAGCAAGATTTGAAATTTTTAGCCACAATATAGTCATATATTAAACTTTGAGAAAATAATTTCTTTTCCTTTCTCCTCATTCTGGACCCCTCAGTTACTAACCAATGAATAGTTCTTTAAAATCATGTTTCTTGGCCTTAACATATGCTCTGCTATTCTCTTTAGATACGTAAAACATAGTGGACAAAAAAGTGAAATACTGTGTGTTTGTTCAACACAATCAAATAATATGCTGATGGTTGCTTCTGAAATCATCTCAAACACAAACTGATTTAATACTGTGATGATTCCTCTGCATTAAGTCTTCTATTAGACTATTCTTTAAAACTGCGTTTCAAAAGTGAAGTCTTCAAGACTTAGACATTCTAGAACAGAAATCAAACAATAATGAAATATAATCAAAAGATTCTTATAAATACTACTAAAGTATAGGCTCCAAGATCGCAAACATTGTGAAGTTGGCACAGGATAAAGTGAGGTCATGAACTGTTATCCATAGATTTGCTATGATTTTTAGTTGATTGGACAGCAATAAACAACAAGGTTTCTTGACTGTTGCTACCGTACATGTTGATTATGGATCCAAGAAACAGGAAATTGTTGACAGCGTTAATCTTTTCTCCCTCTGTTATAGTACAGTTGATTGGTACAGTGGCTAAGAATTGCTATTCTTCTTGG
Organism: Elephantulus edwardii; assembly: GCF_000299155.1. Classification (NCBI taxonomy): domain Eukaryota; kingdom Metazoa; phylum Chordata; class Mammalia; order Macroscelidea; family Macroscelididae; genus Elephantulus; species Elephantulus edwardii. The sequence continues at coordinate 7,763,356 of NW_006399864.1, forward strand.
AGAAAGTGGTTTTCTTAATTTCTTCTATAAACTTCCTTGAGATGTTAATTTTTAAATACATAAAGATCAGACATTGCAGAAATAAAACAAATTTTTGTTGTGCAGCAATGAACTAGTATTTAATATACCAGAAGGTTCAATGACAGATATGTTTCAATGGAACTTCTAAGGTAGATGATGAAGAAAAGCCTGGTAATCTATCACTAAAAATTAGCCTTTGAAATCCCTGTGGATCTCATAAGAATATTGTCCAATATCATGTGGGAAATTGTCCCTCAAGATTGAAATGCACTTGAAGTATAATGATTGTCATAGTAAGTTTGAATGTACAATTGCTCATAAAGACGGAGCACTACTGGCAATATTTTGTTCTGCATAAAGTTGTATGATTAGGCTGGATTTCATATTAACTAAAAATATAAAGATATATTCTTTAATCATTCTTAGGAAAATACAAAATCTAACAAGTTTTGAAACATGGTAAAATAATGGTGGCCTGGTTGTAGAGAGTTGCCAACACAAAGGCACACAGGCGAATCTATCAGATACTCTATGAGAGAAAGATGGACAAACTCTTCTTGTATGACTTACAACCTCTGAAAAGCCACTAGAGGGTCAGTTATTAATCAGCTCCTACTCAATGGTAAATAACAATAGCAAAAAAAAAACCATCGTGTTGATTATGGGGTAATATGAGGGTGGCATGGGATAGAACAGTGTTCAGATGGCTTGTTCATAGGATCACTATGGGTCATACTCAACTTGAGGGCATCTAACAATAAAAATATGGGATAATGAAGAATGGCATACAGATAATGAGAAAGGACAATCAGCAAAAAGAAAGCCAACTCGGGAGAGCTAGAAGACAACGTGCAAAGGTTTTAAGAGGCTTATGTTTATAAGTATGCAGCCTATCTCTCTTAACAAGGAATTTTAAAAAGTTTACTAAAACAAAAGTTTAAAAACAAGGAAATGACAATACATTGAACATAAAAGTGGGTGAGGAGTGTGTAGGAAAGTGTGAGGATTCTTTTTCATAGTTAATTTGAGGGTATCTAACAGTTACAATTAAAAGACAATATCACATTCTGTTCCCTTCAACAATTTCACTTTTTAGTAAAACGTCATGTTACTTTTATAAAGAAGTCGTGCTTATAAATACAATAATATTTCTCAAATTATTGTGCACTCTTACACAGCAATTCTTTTCTGTGTGAGCTTTTAGCAAAATAAGATTTTAGACCAAGAGAATAATAATAAAAATTATAATGGAATTAATTTTGAAAATGAAGTGGATCGTAACATAAAACTGTTGTTGATTGTTGTTGTTGATTGCCTTTGAGTTGAACATATCTCACAGTGACCCCATGAACAAAAGACCTGAAGCCCCTCTACAACCATGACATTTATCAAAGTTCATAGAATTTCCAGAGGCAAGATAAAACTAATATCTAAAGATAAGGTTTTGGAAATATATGAAATTTTTACTGTTGTCTTATTATCTTTTTCTGCAATATTATAATACATTGTTACCTACTTTCATGTTTTCTAGGCAAAGACTATGATATTGTTATAAAGTATAAAAGGTATATAAAGTATAATGTAAACTTGCAGACACCAGACATTGAAAGGAAACTTTACCAAATTATTACTTTCAAGAATTGACTGTATTTCTCCCTCAATTTTTAATCACTATTTAGAAATTATTGTGCTTTGTATTTGTGATAAAGTTGAAAGTAACATCATAAAATAACCAGTGAGTTTTAATATCCATAAAAGGGAGAGGGAAGACGAGTATTCATTCATAGTGTTCTACTATTTTTAGCAAGTTAAGATTCCTCCCTCCCCTTGGGAATGAGAGAGGCAGTGCTTTGAAGATTGTGTATAACATTTATTATAAAAATAATGATTAATATTTATATATTTCAATTTCAGTAATGAATGCTTAATTAGTTCTTATTTTTCGCCAACATTTCCCCCCATCCCTACCCCAAGAATTATCCTCTGAGATGAGTTAGTCACATTTTTATTTAAATATTTTTTATACTGGTTTATTTACAAAGTTCATGTACATTCTTTTACACACCAGATCGTTCCCATTTCCTTTACCCAACACAAGAGTTTCTAAATAGTTCATGGTAAAAACCAGCTATTCACTTTTGAAGCTCTGGTGCCTAGTAGTAAGAAACTGTGTTCAATCCCGAAGGCACGTGGTGTGAACACAGCAGCTGCTCAGCAAGAGAAGCATAGAAACTATCCTCCTCTGTCTCTGAAAATCTGTTGGAGGGTCAGCTTTGGGTCCATTCAGACTCCACCACACAATACACAGCAGAAGGGAGATCTGAGGCCATAAGCCACAGGGGAGTCACTTTGCTAACTCAAACACGACACACAAATGCAGTTGAAATCTATCATGGCTCTTCCAAAGAAAGATGAGGAAACTCTTTGGTGAAAGTCAATGGAAGGTCAACTGAATCTGTTTCAACTCACTGGCCATGGATTAGAGGGAGTTTTGTTTGTTTTTAGTTTCTGGCAGAATATAAGCCAGAAAATATTTTTACAGAGTAATTTTATAGTTTTCCTGATAAAACTTCATAAACAAATACATATGTGCTTTCACCTTATAATGTCATATACCATGTGCAGCTTTATTCTAAATATTTAATAGATGAAAAATAGTAGCAGTAGACATAGAATATAATTCAATGCTTATACTTAATTTTTTTATAATGTTAATGTCAGTGTATACTAATTTGGTAAAATTCTTAAAAGAACAGATTTTAAATTAAATAAAATTTCAATAGTTTGTGCATAATGCAAAAAAGGAAAACAGGCATTTTATTAAATTTTAATTACATTTATAGTTTATAATTTCTAAGTCTACTTCTGTAATTAATTTTTTGTGTTCATACTTATATTCATTGTTACAGACCTTTTAAAATATAAGACAAATTTCTAATAAAGCTTTCTTTTCATTAAATAAATGAAGTTAAATATGAAAGTTCGAACAGTTCACCAAGAGAAACAATATGAAAAAATTACAGATACATCAAAGATATGTTTTATTTTGTTCTGTTCACAGATTGTAAACTTCAGTATTCATATTATTTTATTTATTTTTTAATTGAACATTTAAATATTTTACAAAATTAAAATAATGAAATTAAAAATTAATTTTATAAAATTGCTTTACAATAAATGTGAAATTTTAAAATGTCACTGATGCAATATGAGGTAAATTATTTCTAAAATAGTTTAAAAACTGGTTAGTGTTTAGAACATCAACAGCACCTTAATATAACTGCAAGTCAGAATAAAAAGAGGATATTGAGTGGATAGTATCATTGCTGATGTACTGTGGATCTTGATTGAAACAAGAGATAACAGAAAGAGGTAGCCTTGTGTTTTATTCACTTGTGCTAAGATTCTATGGTGTTCAGATCATAAGAAGTTACAGATAACATTGTGAATATTTGGAATTCTAGAATATTTCATTGTGTTTATATGAAAATTTTACATAGACCAAAAAATTGTTGTTAAGAGATAAAGATGAGATACTACAGGGTTTAAAAAGAGGAAAAGTATATGTTAGGAATGTTTCATGACACACTGTATAATAAGCAAGTAATATGAGAAGCTGGACTATATAGAGAATCAGCTGTCAAGAAATGAAAAAAAAAACCTTATTGCATTTGGACAAATCTATAAAAATTAACCTTTTAAAAATGTTATAAAGCAAACATGTCACTTGGAGGATTAAGACGCGCCTGAAACAAGCCGTGATATTTTCTGTCATCTCATATTCCTGTGACTGCTGAATAATTAGTAAGACAGACATTGATGTCTTTGTTTTACGGTATTGACAAAGAACATCAAATATACACCATCGATGTCCAGAAAAACAAATCTGTTTTGGGAAGTTGAGCCAGAATTTTTCAAAAGATCAGATGGCATTGCATTGACTCACATACTTTGGACATCTTAGAAGAGAGAAGTCACCAGAGAAATCACCATGTTTGGTAAAATAGAGTATTATTACAAAAGAAAAGAACTGTCAATGAGATTAATTGGTATAATAATTGCAACTATGAACTCAAATATAACAAGTACAATGAGAATGCTACAGTGAAGTGTTCATAGGTTCCATATGAGTTGAAAGTGACTCCACTACATCTGACAATGATAGCTGAAACTATTTCTTGAGTGTCAAATTAATATATAAACTATATTTATTATTTAAATGTATTTTCATTTGGAAATTAACAGTTTATAGAATATTTTAGAGACCTAGGTGCTACTTTTAAAACTAATCAAATATATTGTCATCAGAGAATATTTTTTTATAAATTAGACTACAATTCATTTTCATTGGCTAATAATTTAAAAGTCTTAAAAAGTACATTATAGCACCAAATTGTCTTAAATATCTTTTCTGAGAAACAAATACATAAATCTTTCATTTTCCTTTTATTTTTACAATTCATGCATGTGAAATACTACAAAATTTCAATGACAGTTCTGCTGTAATGATTTTTAATGGGGCCCTTAGAAGTTTGTATCTTTGACAGCACACCACATATTTTTCCTGATTTTTGCTAGAAAAAGACAACCACTTCTACCAATTATATTAACCATGTTCATTTAAACGAAGTAGATAAAATTTTCAAGTTTTAATAAATCATTACATCTTATAATTTCTGAAATAAATTTAAAATTTCTTGATAATTCAAAATGCCAAATGTTTGAAACTGAATTATCTCAATAAGCCAACAAAATATATGAATAATATCAGCATTTACTTATTTTTCAGATTTTTGTTATTTTATTCAATAAGAAAAAGTAAGACTTAACTAAGCTTGTTAGATTTTTGTCCCAGGAATAACCATCCAGTTGGATATATTAGAACTAGAAAGTAGTCAAGTATATATAACTCACCATCAGTAACAAAATATATAACTAAACATTTACTCAAGGGTACAATTATAATTCAAATAGGGTAAGCTTGTGATAGTCGAAACTATAGTCTATGGGTATAATACTCAACGGAAATTTATATATAACATAATCCTAACATAAAATAATAAAAACACTGTCTAAAGAAATGAAACTCAAAAGGTCAGTAAGCTCTTAACTGTTAGGGAGTTAAGACATTCTTTCTGCTAAGTACAATTATGTATCATTTGTAAACTCAACCACAATACATTACCCTTACAATATAACTTTCACAGTTGCAATATGCAGCTGTCTTCTACCCACAAGCTGTATCTGTTTCCCCTTCAGAACTGTAGTTAGAGTTCTTTAAAGATTAGTTTTCTACTTCAAACTTTATAGGCTCTAATTATTCCAGACATCAGAAAAATCTTCCAATGTCCACCTCCCTTAATTTAAGTCCTAAGAAATTCTGACTCACGAAAAATGCTTTGTTTTTCTCTTATTATCTAATAGTTTTGAATCTTACTGAACCAGTTGCTATGTGTTATACATCATTCTTTTGTGGTATACTGTTCATTAGTTTATGTTGACATTCCAATGTTGGCAATAAGAAGAGTATGGCCTCTAAATTATAGTGATTTGAATTGATAAAAAAAAAAAAATGAGTACAGCCTTGGAGCTTAGTGAGAAGGAATTGTGTTATCAATCCAAAAGCAGAAGGTTTGAATCCACCAGCTGCTGCACAGGAGATGGATGGTCAGTTTCCTCCTGGGCCATATAAGGGCTCTGAAAACCCAGGCAAGGATCAGCTCTCACTGGCTTCTCACTTACTGGTATAGAACAACAAGGAAGAGAAAAATATTTTTTCCCTTAATTTTAGGTTTGATTATAAGAGGGAAGAGAGGGAAGCAGTGTCTTATTCAACATTTTTATTTCATTTATAAATAAATGTATTTTTTATGTAATAGAACAATTATCCTTTTATGCTTTAAAAGCATGTTAAAGAGTTTGTGGAAATGCAATTCTAACACATAAGATGGTTATTTGTCACTCTGAGTGTGTTCTAGGGTGTAACATCAGATTCCAGGTAACTGAAGTGAAGTGTCAATTAGTAGAAACCTACAAGCAATGCCCCAAGGAAGAGCAGAGAAAATACCTCAAGGTTTGAGAAAAGTTAAAGACACAAGTGGCAGAAGATTGTTTCAGACTCTAGGTTGCAGAGTCTAAAAATGAATTTTTCTGGCCCAACGAATAATTACCACAAAGTTGTATTTAATAAGCTATATGTTAGGAATGTCATGTCTAAAACAAATGGCAATCGCTAAGAATTGTTCTGTCATCTTCACATGTTGTTGTTGTTATGTGTCATTGAGTTGCTTGTGTCTGTCTCATAGCGACCCTATGCACAACAGCCCTAAACTCTGCTCTGTCCTGTGCCAATCGCACTGTCTCCAACACACCCATCCCGATTACCCCAGTCACTGAATCAATCCACCTCACAGAGGGCCTTCCCCTCCTGCGCTGTCCCTCCACCCTCCCAAGCATGATGTCCCTCTCCAAGGACTGGTCCCTCCTTACAACATGTCCAAAGTATGTTAGACGGAGCCTCAGATTCCTTGCCTCCAGGGACCTGCCCGGTTTAACCCTTTCCAGAATGCATCTGTTTGTTTTCCTAGAAGTCAATGGTACCCTCAATACTTTTCTCCAGTACCACAGCTCAAAGGCATCAATTCTCTTTCTATCCTCCTTGGTCACTGTCCAACTCTCTGGTGCATAATAAGTGATTGCAAAGACCATGGCCTGTATCACACACACCTTAGTCCCCAGAGAGACACTATTGCTCTTTAGTATTTTGGAGAGGTCCCTAACAGCAGACTTTCCCATTGCAATACATCTTTTAATTTCCTGGTTACTGCTGCCGAGAATGTTGACTGTGGAACCAAGCAAACTAAACCTGTGAACAATCTCAATCTCTTCACCATCCATTACATTTAATACGTTCACATAACTTTTTTCATTGTATTTATATTATTTGACAAGATGTCAACTATTGCACATTAGTTGATTTTGCACATTTTTCAAGCTCTATGTTGTTTAGCTAAGAACATTTTGAACCTCATGTCTTGACTTTATTAATCTGTTACTAAGAATTTAGCCTTGCTCATATCAGACATTCAATAAAGATGAATGGAGGAACAATAAGTAGGTCTTCTGTTAAATGCAATTGCTAGGGAACAGTATTATATAGTCTACTTCTAGGCATTTTTCCAACTCTGTAATGTATGAAACACATTGAACAATAAATAGTATTTTTTTATTATCTATATCTTGGCACCAGCAGTCAAGAAATCAAAAGACAAATTGCATTGGAAAAGTCTGTCAGGGACCTTTCCAGAGTCTAGAGACTAAGGTGTGCCTGATCAAGTCCATGGTCTTCCCAATTATGTGCTATGCATTGAAAAGCTGTATAATGACTAAATATGTCAAAAGAAGAATGGATGCCTTTGAGTTACGGTGCTGGAGAAGAGTCTTGAACACACCGTGGACCACCAAGAAAACAAATAGTTCTATCATTGAGAGGATGAAATCAAGTATCTCCTTAGAGACCAAGATTTTGAAGCTCCATCTTACATACTTTGGGCATGTAGCCAAGAAAGACCAATCCTTGGAGAAGGACATGATGCTCAGAAGGATGGAGGGACGGAAAAGAAGAACTGGGATGAGACAGAGTGATACAGTAACTACAGCAATGGGGGTAGGTGTGTTGGTGTCAGCGAGACGGGCTCATGACAGAGGAGGCTTCAGAGCTATTATACATAGGGTCACTATGAGTCACAGGTGAATTGATGGCACATAACAACAACTATAACAACATATTCAGAGAGAAGCCGACTAAATTAAAGTGCATTTATTTCTAGAACAACAGAAATTTTTAAAAAATCTTGAGATCCAAGATGGCGGCGGAGACAGAGACAGCGTGGTGAGCTGCGCGAGCAGCGAACCACTTAAAGCAGGGCCATTATGGCCTTCCACAGACCTCGGCTTATTTATAATTGAACACTTAAACAGTTGATGACAGGCCCTCAGTGAAGATCGAGGCTCAACAACATTTCTCCTTGGAAGGAGAAATGGGTGAGTCTCATGGCTCCCAACCCCCCGCTGCAGGGCCCTCTCCGCGCCGCACAGCCGCTGCAGCTCCATGAGGCTTCCACAGCCGGAACGAATGGATTCCCTCACACAGGATGGATGCTGGGCACCAGCCCTCCTCAAGACTGGTACAGTGAAGCCACCACACTGCCACAAGGTGGACTTGGTCTGGAGAGAATTCTCGGAGCCAGGATGGCGGCTGTGGGGAAAGCAGGGGCCCTCTGGCCGCCTGCACAAGAGGGGCCGCACACCAGCCGGGCGCCCGTGCGGCAGCGTGGGGAGGTACGCCCCCAACGGCTGCCCACACTGGGAAGGCTGTGCACCTCCTGCAGGCCTCCTGCGCTGGGGGGTGGCGCGCCCCACTGGCCGCCTGCATAGGAGGTGGGGGATGGGATGCATGACCGTCATCTGCAGGTTTGGGTCTCCTTGGACAGGCCAAAGAAGACGATTACCTACGCATTGGACAGGCCAAAGAAGATGATTACCTATGCAATGGATTGCTGAAAGTCACTGTGAGTCTGATGACCTTAACAGTGGCAGGATGCACAAGAGGACCAGCATCCTAAATGCACCACATATTTTGTTCTGTTGAATGCTTCTGCCAAAAGATGGTTAGACCTAGGGGGAGTCTGTTCACAATTCTCAGGTTCCCTTTATGATATATAAAGGGGGAGGGCAGTGACACCTACTTCAAAATATAGTATGACCACTTATGGGGGGGGGGGGGTAAAAGTGGCAGTGCTGGAATTGGAAACACTATCCCTGACCACAGAGTCCTCAGTCAGGCGAGGGGACCAGACTGGGGTAGGGGCAATTGGAGGGGGAGTATGCCAGCCAGCTCCTGAGTGGTGTTGCCCTGCTCGGGATGGGCTGCCCTTAGTCCCCGGCTTGGGGCGAGCCATTGCGGCCCTCTGCCTAGGGCGGGCTGCCCTCGGCCCTCTGCCCGGGGCGGGCTGCCCTTGGCCCTTGGCTCGGGGTGAGCCGTCACGACCCCCAGGGTGAGTTCCTCAGTCCCCAGATTGTGCCATTGTCCCCAGATTGACCCCTGGGTGGGGAAGGAGGAAAAAAAAAAGAATGCCTAGGGTATCCAATGTTACCTAGGCCACCTTCTGCCACCCTCCCACCCCCACAGTAAACCTGAAAGCAACACCCTCAAAGCCCTTCTATTTGTAACTCACAAGTTTGTTCTCTCTAGGTTTGCTCCCTTTCCTATAGGTAACCTTAACTCTGAGTGTTACTCCAGAATTGACCCTGAACCCAGTGCCAGTGACAAAAAGGAAATACAACTGACAGCTAAGGAAGCAAAGAAGGACGGAGCCTCTGGGTTCAACAAGCCATCCCCACTGGACCCACCTGGGAAAACACTTTGCAGTCCAGAGGGGAGCAAATGACAGGAAAATATCTTCTAACAGAGCAAGAAGGCAAGCAGCTTTAACCCAAGACCACCAGTAAGGTGATAAAGCGTCCACCCTTCCCCCCTTTACTTCTATGCCCCTGTTCAGCATGAAGAAGCCAGAGAGTCGGCATCCAATTCCCAAATCAATAAGACAGTTGGTTTAATTACCATTGGAAAATGCTTATCATTCCTCTGTAGTATCTAGTCCCCTCTGGACCCTCATTATTTCCTTCACCTGCTCCCCCCACCAACCAAACTGTGCAGCTCTGCAACTGCATCCTGGCCCATCCTCACCCTTCTGCCCCCAACCCTCACCTCCTTGTACCCCCAATATGTTTTTCCCAATTAAAAAAAAATCTTAAATCGACTTATAAACTCTAATTCACTTCCATAGTGTTGATTTAGACTCATGGCCACCCACAGTAGGGTTCTCAGGCTGTAACTCTTTAAGAGACAACTATACATCTATCCTTCAGAATCTCTAGTGGAATAAAATTGCAGCAATGCCAGTGTTAACAATATATTCCCTTAAGTTTGACTACCATTTTATAATTAACCATGATTTTGTTTGTACCAATGTTAAATTATGAAGTAGCCTCATACTACGTGATATTTTTTTAAAACTTACTCAAAGAAGCTTTTCTTGAAAAAGTGTACTAGTGTGAAGTCATGATATATTATTGTTGTTGCTGTTGTTGTTAAGTGTCATTGAGTCAAACACGACTCGACTCAGAGCAACACAATGAAAAAACTATCTGAACCCTGTTCTGTAACTATCATCTTCCCCAAGCTCATAGAGTTTCTAGAAGTGTGTTGTTGAATGTAGATGATACTACTGCTTCCAAGCCTGTCTTAATCTGGGAGCTCCACTAAACACTGCCCACCATGGGTAATCATTATGGCATTGGACACACAGTGGCACAGTGTTCAGCATCACAGCAACCTCAAGTTAACTCAGTACAGCAAATTGACAGACCAGATCTGTGCCACTAGCAAGAATGTCAGTCCCAAACACAATTAACACCAGGCCAGAGGACTCAACTACTTTAAATACCAAAACCCTCCACAGGTCCCTTTGTCTCTAAACAAGAGGCTTCCTACCCATATCCCATTGTTAGCAAAATGCAGCAAATGCAATGAACTCACACACAAATGTGAATGAAATTTAAAAATAACTGAACAGTCCAAACCCAACCCTCAACCAACATAAAACATCCCACTTTCCAGAATCCAGCTACTTCACACATGAGCCTCCAAACTGGATATTTATTGATGAGAAATAAAACGGTTTATTAACATGTTAAACATATAATTTTCTTGATTGGGTAGTGCCAGTCTTACTTCAAATGATATAATTTTAGAGTTTTATTCCTACTTATATGACATCTGTCAATGAAAAAATAATATTTACTTTTGTTTTATATAACACAAAAACACTTGACTGCGTGGATCATACCAACTTATGGATAACACAGGGAAGAAAAGGAATCTCGGAGCATTTACTTGTGCTCATGTGAAACAGACTTATGCTTATTAGCAGTTGTACTGATAGAAGAAGAGAGCTGCATAATTTGAAATTTAGAAAATATGTGCATTAAGGTTGTATCCTTTCTCCATAACTATACAATCATCATCTTGAGCAAATAATTGAAAACAATTGGACTGTATGAAGAAGAATGGGGTATCAAGATTAGATAAAGATGTATCAAGAACTTGCATTACAAAGGTAACACAATTGTGCTAGAAGGAACTTAAGAAGACATGAGGGATCTAATAAAGAAGATGAAAGACTAAAGTCTTCGACATGGGCTACACCTCAACCTCAAGGAAAAATATATTCTCATCACTTGAGCAAGAAGTAACATCAAGATAGATGAAGAGTGATGCTGATAATTTCATTTTACTTGAATCAACATCCAAGAAATCAAAACATATGTTGCACTGGCAAAGTCTGCTGTCCATAACCTCTCCAATGTTATAAAGAGTAAGGATAGCAAATTAAAGAATAGGGTTCACTTGATCCAAGCAATGGCACTTTTAATTGCTTCTTATGCATTTGAAAGTTGTACAATGAATAAGGATAACAGGAGGGTGGGGAGTGTATGCTGAAAAAAAAAACAACAAACAACCCAACCACAATAAAAAAGAAATAAACCACCAACCTTAATCTGTCTTGGAGGAAGTATATACTGAGTACTCCTTAGAGGCAAGGATGTTGAAACTGTGTTTCATATGGTTTCAGCATGTTGTAAGGGGGGCCTAGTTCTTGGAAAAAACACATCATGCTGAGAAAAGTAGACAATCAGTGAAGGGGAAAAAGATCATTGCTGAGAAAATTGACTTAAGGACTACAATAATGTGTGTTTGAGTATGCAGGAGAATGTGATGTTAAGATTTGTTACTCACAGGGTTGCTATGAGTTATATTCAAGTTGATGGCACCTAACAGCAACAACTCTCTTTAAATTGTGTTAAAAGGCTTAAGTGTAAAAAAAAAAAGTAGTTTAAACTATAATTTACCCACATAACCTAATAAGTGTCTGCATTTACTGATGTCTCCAATAACTCCAATTTCTTTACTTGTTCCAATCACTTATCTAAAATATCTGGCTCTTAAAATTCACAAATATGTTGAGCACTGTCAAAGATGTTTCAAGCGTAAAACTCCTTAAATTTTTCTTCATTAATTTTGGAGAAGACCACGTTAGTCATTGCCAGTAGCATAAGACTGATAAATAATACTGAAAGCCGCTTTGACTTTATGGCGCCAACTGATTTCTATAGCAGGCAGCTAGCTCAAAAGTCCATCAGCAACAAGAAGTTAAAATATCAATAGAAGTTTCCAGTAAATATCTAGTAGTTTTATTAGTCTAATGCATAGAACTAAACACTACAAACTCAGTTTTAGAATAAATATAACAAGTGTCATGAATTTTGACAAATCCAACCTAATTAAAAATGTATCAAATTTAAGAACTTGATTTGTTTAAAGAACTTTTTTTATTCCTTAGAAAGAAATTGAAAGAGTAAGTTCCTTATTACATATTGAATGATGTTCCCTAAAACACATGTCAACATAGGTAGGTCATGATTTTCATTGTTATGTAATTGGCTTCCATTTTGTGACCTGATAAAATTCTAACTTAAATTTTTAAGTTCTAACTTCTATGACTCTAATGAAACAGAATTCATGCCAGTTATGTTAATGAGACAGGACACAATATATACGATAGAAGAATATTTTGAACTAGTCTCTTTGAGATGTAAAAAAAGATTGCACAATGTTGCTTTCCACCTAGAAAGAAGAATTGGGAAAAGAACGCATTCTTTGAAGCCATGTTTTTTGCATTGTAAGCCTTCTAGTTTCAGCAAAGATTTGTGCCAAGAAACATAGAGATCTCTACAAAATTCGATCCCCTCAGGTATTGAAAGAAGACCTTTCTCCAGAGACAGGAAAAACAAACCAACCAACCCTCTAGTAAAACAAGCTCCATGAATTAAGATTTGTAGTCTCCTAACAAATGAGAGAATATATTCATTAAAGTCTTGCGACATTTTTGTTACAGCAGTGCTAGATCACCAAGGTATCCCACTTCAACTTCCAACAGCCAGAAATTAAGGAACTATACCTCGCCAGCATTTTTAATCTTCTACATGTGATTTTGAAATTCAACAAGCAAATGCAAAATTATACTATTGGTCCTTATCAGTAGATCAAGACTGGACATTTGTTGGAAATGTCACTAACAATATTCCTCACCTTCTCTATCTTATTATGTATATCAACTAATGTATTTTCCACCTAAGTTTAGAACTGATTTCAAATGAGTGCCTGTAAGACCCTGGCTAAATGATCGGAGCGCCTATTGTATCATTTATTTGGATATAATATAAAATTCTTAAAATAGTCATAATGAATGTTAAATACTACTGAAAGTATGTACTCATGAAATATTAGGAGGAAATGCACAATGATTTGGCAAAACAAATAGATTACAAGACCTACATGAGAACATAAAAAATGTTCCAAACTCAGAGATGACATTTAAAAATGGCTCTGAAGTTTCCCATATAGTAGTACAGTCAGTACACTGTCTAAAGGCATATTTTGTTGGATTCTTAAGGAAATAAAATAAGGGGTAAGTAAGGTTAGCCTATCTTTGAAAACACAAATATTTCTTTGTTAAAAAAACCCCAATGGAGGATTACAGAGTCAGAACGAACACTATGACAAGGAGTGACTTTTCAAAGACTGAAAGAAAAGTACAAATCTTTGTGACTCTGGTAATATGTTGGTATTGTTTTTGTTATATGACGTCGAGTTCCCTGTGACTCATAGTGACCCTATGAGTTCAGACCTATAGCTCTGAACCCTACCCTATCTTGAGCCAATTAAATTGTCTCAGACACACCTACCCTCTTTATCCCAGTTACTGAATCTATCCATCTCATCCAGGGTCTTCCTAGTTGTGCCGGTTCTCCAACTTTCCAATCCTGATGTCCTTCTCCAAGGACTGATCCCTCCTGGCCACACGCCCAAAGTATGTTAGATGGAACTTCAAAATCCTTGCTCCTAAGGAGCAGCTCGGTTTCATCCTCTCTAGGACAGATATGGTACATTCATTCAGTACTCTTACCCAGCACCACAACTCAGACATCGATTCTTCTAACATCCTTAGTCATTGCCTGGCTCTCTGATGTATAGCAAGTAATTAAGAAGACCATGGTTGGATGAGGTGCACTTTAATCTTTAGAATAACAACATTGCTCTCCAGCACTCTGCAAAGGTCCCTGGCAGCTGATGTTCCCAGTACAGTTCAACTTTTTATTTCCTGACTGCTGGTGCTAAGAGTGCTGGTTGTGGAACTAAGCAAGCTGAAGTTATTCACATTCTTGATCTCTTTTCTATCATTATGCTGTCACTGGCCCAGCCATGAGAATCTTTATGTTGAGCTTCATATTGAAGATTGCAGTCCTTGACCTTCTGCAGCAAATGCCTCAGGTGGTATAACACTACAGAATTAAAAAACAACAACAACAACAAACAAACAAAACTGAATAGAAACCTACAGTAAATGGCAAGAAATTACATGGCTTAACACACAAGCTATTCTACAAGAATATAAGTAGGATCAAATATCAATTTCTTGTGTGTGCTGGGAATACTTAATCTTCTAAGAGCTTTAAGATTTTAAAGATTTAAGATTTTACATGGTATTTTTTTGAGTTATTCATCAATGTTACATGTTAGAAACTCTATATATGTCCTTTCTCGATTCAAATTGTCGTGGAGTTAAATTAACTCGTAATTGACCTTCAGCAGGTTTCCAGAGACTATAGTAGAGGAAGAAGTTGTCCTTCTTTCTTCCTTGAAGCAGTGGGTGGATTCAAGCCTCCCAGAAAGTCACTGACTTTGAGCTAGCACTGCAGCTCCCTAGGGACTATATCTAGCAAAAGCAAAAAAAAAAAAAAAAGATGTTTTACGCATTTTTAATTGCGTATGCTAGGAAAACAAACAGATTTGTCCTGGAAAGGGTTAAACCGGGTAGCTCCTTGGAGGCAAGGATTCTGAGGCTCCGTCTAACATACTTTGGACATGTTGTGAGGAGAGACCGGTCCTTGGAGAGGGACATCATGCTTGGGAGGGTGGAGGGACGGCGCAGGAGAGGAAGGCCCTCTATAAGGTGGATTATTGATTCAGTGACTGAGATAATTGGGTTGGGAGTGTCAGAGACGGTGTGATTGGCACAGGACAGAGCGGAGTTTAGGGCTGTTGTACATAGGGTCGCTATGAGTCGCAGGCGACTCGACGGCACATAACAATAACAACAACAGCAATTTCCTGTAACATTGTTGTTGCTCTTTGCCTTGGAATTAGAATTGACTCAAAGCTGACCGTCCAACACATTTTCAAAGGCAGTAAATCACAAGAGAGGTGATTAGCCATCTTTTTTCCCTGTTGAGAAGCTTGTGGATTTGAACCATATGCCTTTGGGTTGGCAGCACAAAACTCCTTAGGTACCCAGAGTACTCTGCCTGCCACATTGGTGTTTATTTATTTACATTATGTGATATTGCTTTTATTATAAGAATGTCTGTTTTAGAAAGGTGGTATATGAAAAAACAAGAAATAATTTCTTCTAATTTGAAAGCAGGAGTGGCATCTACTTCCTGAACAACATGCCTCTGGAAACTCTATGAAGTTTGAGAAACGACAATAGTTATTTTGTTCATAGGGTCGCTACGAGTCATGCTCGACTCGACGACAATCAGCAACAACAACAACAAAAGCTAATTGTGAACTAAATAAAAATAATATATTTTTGTGGAAAACCATGACGCAACTCATTCTATGCATAAAATTGAATTATATCTTTGTATTTGTACACAATATGTAAGCCAATTTATCTTTAAATTTTACTAAGGGGATTAAGGAAGTCACATCAAATTTAAATCATAGTTAAAAAAAGGAATTTATCATGTACAGATTTCAGACATCCTCATAACTTTCAAGTAACTTTGACAGCATAATTACATGAAAATCAAAGCTTTCAAAACTGAGTAAATACATCTGTTATCATTTATATTAATAATCGGAATTCATTTACAAATACTATTTTATTGAAAGTGGCATCAGTGAATCTCTGGACAATACTAACCTATGCCACTATGTGTCAGAAATAATGAAAAATCTGGAACGTGCCAAATATCTCCCTGAAATTCCCACGAGGTTTTGCTTGTCGATTGTGTTTGTTTCCTTTTTTTTTTTCCAGTATTACAGGCCTGTATCTAAAAGGCACCTGTAAATGAATGTTGTTGTTGTTGTTGTTGTTGTTATGTGCCATCGAGTCAGCTGCGACTCATAGAAACCCTATGTACAGCAGCTCTGAAGTTTGCCCTGTCCTGAACCCGTTTCACTCACTGATGTCCACACAGCTACCACCATTGCCACGGTTACTGTATCAATCCATCCCTTCAAGGTCTCCCTCTCCTGTGCTGTTCCTCTGCTCTTCTGGGCATGATGACCTCCAAAGATCAGTCCCTCCTGGCCACATGCGCTAAGTATGTGAGATGGAGCTTCAAAATCCTACCCTCCAAGGAGAAATTTGGTTTCACCCTCTCTAAAATACGCCTGATCCAGATAATTGTCTTCTGAATTATTTGCTATGCATCGGAGAACTGGGCAATGACTAAGGATGATAGGAAAGGAATCAATGCTTTTGAGTTGTGTTGCTGGAGAAGAGTCTTGAACATATTATGGACCACCAAGAAAACAAATTGATGTGTCTTGGAGAGTGTATAAGTTAATGCATCCTTGTTTGTTTGTTGTAATGTGCCATCGAGTCACTTGTAACTCATAGCGACTCTATGTCCAAGAGTCCTAAACCCTGTTCAATACTGTGCCAACCTCATGGTCTCTACCACACCCACTACCGCTACCCCAATAACTGAATTGATCCACCTCATCAAGGGTCTTCATCTCCTGAGCTGTCCCTCCACTCTTCCAAACATGATGTCCCTCTCCAAGTACTGGTCCCTCTTTGTAACATGCCCAAAGTATGTCAGATGAAGCTTTAGAATCCTTACCTCCAAGGAGCAGCCCAGTTTCACCCTCTCCAGGACAAATCTGTTTGTTATCCTAGCAGTCCATGGTATATCCAACACTCTACTCCATCACCACAGCTCAAAGGCATCAATTCTCTTTCTATAATCCCTAGTCATGGTTCAGCTCTTTGATATATAGCGCGCAATTGCAAAGACTATAGCCTGGATCAGGTGCACCTTAGTCTCCAATCTGACATTGTTGCTCTTTACTACTCTGGAGACAGCTGACTTTCCCAATGCAAATTATCTCTTGATTTCCTGGCTGCTGGTACCAAGACTATTGATTATGGAACCAAGCAAACTAAAACTTAATTATCTCAATCTCTTCACCATCCATACTGATGTTGCCAATTGGCCCAATGGTGAAAATCTTTTTTCCTTGATGTTGAGCTTCAATCCATATAGGAGGCTGCAGTCCTTGACCTTCTGCAGCAAACGCTTCAGGTCCTCCTCAGTTTCAGCAAGCAGGGTTGTGCCATCTGGATAACACAGGTTGCTGATGACTCTGACAACAATCCTGATGCCACATTCCTCCTCATACAACCAAGCATCCCAGATGATCTCTTCTGCATACATATTGAAAAGGTATGGAGACTGAATATATCCCTGCAGACACCCTTCCCAATTTTGAACCATGCAGTGTCTCCTTTCTCTGTCCTGATGACTGCCTCTTGGTCCAAGTATAGGTTTCTCATTAGCACAATCAAATATTCCTGGATTCCCATTCTTCTCAGAGTCAGCCACAGCTTGTTGTGACCCACACAGTCAAAAGCCCCTGCATAGTCAATGAAGCACAGATAGACATTCCTCTGTTACTCTCTGCTTTCTGACAAGATCCATCTGCCATTAGCAATAATATCCCTAGTACCACAGCCTTTTCTAAACCTAGTCTGCACATCTCCACTTCTTTGGAAATAATTTTAAAAGTCCAAATACTAGTTGTTGTTTTAAGATCCCATTGTATCTGCTTTGTTCATTGATTTTATGTAAAACAGCATGCAGTAGTGCCTGGTCCCATGCCATCCTCATTATTGTTGTTATTGTGTACTGTCAAGTATCAATGGGAACCAACCCCTTGCTGACCCTCCTGCAGGTTTTCAGAGGCAGTGAATTGAACAGAAAGAGATTGCTCATCCTTCTCTCTCAGGGCAGCTGGTGGATTCAAACCAGTTGCCTTTCAGATTGCAGCACAGCTTTTTGCGACTAGGCCACTAGTGGTCCCTCAGTTGTTGTTATGTTTGAGTCCAATGTTGCAGCTGTAGAGTTAGTCCTTCTGTTTGTATCTCTCAGTTCTGTAGATTGAGGTTGCTTTGCTTCCTAGACAACCTCGTTGTGGGCTGTAATGTATCTTCCTATCCCTCTTCTGTGTGTTGAACATGATCTGTTTGTATCTCAAAAGTTAGTAAATTTCAGACACAATCTATATTGCCACAGCCACATTTATCTAACAAATAATATCCTATATCCAAATGAGATTATATCTAGTGGCATCCACTTCCCAAACAACATGCCTCTGGAAACTCTGAACTTTGATAAATTATGATAGTAATAAAAAGGCTTCAGGCCTTTTGTTCATACAGTTGCTATGAGTTGTGCTCAACTTAATGGCAATCAAGAACAACATAAACAAATAAAAAGAAATCCAAACCAAATGCATTCCACTGCCATTGAGTCAATTCACACTCCTCAATTCACACTCAGAGAGCAGAGTCCGCAGCCCTTTTGGATTTCTGAGGCTGTAATCTTTATGGACGGGAGAAGAATGCACAGTCTCCTCCAGCACAATTAACTGCCTCTGAGAACCCACCAGAGGGTTAGCTATGGGTCCGTTCCACTCTACGGTACACAACAACAAACAACAACAATCTTTCTGGAAGCAGATTGCCTTATTTCTCCCTTTAGAGCAGCTAGTGGGCTCCAATAGCTGGCTTTCTATCTAGAATAGAAAGTTATTTTGGAAATAATAATAACTATGGGATTTCCAGAACCCTGTATACACAGACAGGGCAGTTATTATTCCAGCATATATTTTTGAGGGTCACAATATAATTCACAGCATTCTGCCAAAAATTCAAGTTTTATAACATGCAAAAATAATCAAATGATTATATAATCCCCCAAATCTTATCCCATTGCAGTGTCAACTCTACATCTAAAATCTCTTTGTTATCTAAATCAAATATGAGCAAGACTCTGGGCATATTCCATTCTGGGGGAAAATTGACCTTAATCAGTAGACCTATGAAACCGAGAATACAATATTCAGCTTTTAAAGCTCAATCATAAAAAGTCAAATAGATGGGTATGTATATATTCTACAATACTGATAGCTGTTCCTGTTGTTATTTGCCATTGAGTCACTTGTGACTCATAGCAACTCTGGTTGCAAGGGGCCTAAACCCTACTCTATCCTGTGCAAAACTTACTGTCTCTGACACACCTATTCCCATTACCCCAGCTACTGTTTCGATCCATCTCATCAAGGGTCTCCCTCTCTTGCGCTGTCCCTCCACCCTCCCTAAAATGATGTCCTGCTCCAAGGATCAATCCCTCCTTGTAACATGTCCAAAGTATGTCAGACAAAGCTTTATAATCCTTGCCTCCAAGGATCAGTTTGGTTTCATCCTCTCCAGTATAAACCAGTTTGTTCTCCTAGAAATCCATGGTATATTCAACATTCTTCTCCAGAACCACAACTCAAAGGCATCAATCCTCTTTCCATCATCTCTAGTCATTATCCAGCTCCTTGATGCAAAACAAACTAGTGCAAAGACTATGGCCTGGATCAGGCACACCTTAGTCTCCAGAATCACATCATTGCTCTTCAGTACTCTGGTTATAACAAGGAAAAAACTGGAATTGAACTCAGTAATGATCATCCTGTTATTTTAGATGGCATACTGGAAAAATATAACTTGTATTTATATTAATAAAGAGAAATCTGGCTCTTGCTAAATGTTTAGATATTAGCCAAAAACATTTGTGCTTGTTACCCACATAGCTTCTCTAATAGAGAAAAGACTAAGCCTCTATCTGTCTCTCTAGGAAACAAAAGCAGCAGTTCTATTCTGTCACATAAGGTCTCTAGGGTAAAATTGAGCTCAAGGATCATAAAAACATTGTTATTGTTGTTAAGAGTCATCAAGTCAAAAATGACTTATAGCAACCCTATGAAAGAAAGACCTGAACACTTGGTATAACTTTCATCCTTTCTTCAGGTTGATAGGGTTTCCAGACGCAAGCTATTTAGTGTATGTCACTCCTGCTTCCAAGCTTGTTTCAATCGGGATCTCCACCAAACACTGTCCACCACGGGTAACCATTAATGCATTTGACACATCAGTGTCACAGTGCTCAGCATCACAGAAACCACGAGTTACATTTGCTTGGCAAATGGGCAGACTAGGGCTGTACCACTTATAAGAATGTTTGACCAAAAACAATTAAAATCAGGCCTGATGGCTGCAGATTAAAATCACCCCCCCTTTGGTTTGGTAACATCACACTTTCTGTCATCTAGGCCAACTGAGCTCTCTCCTGGTTTTAATTGTTTTTGGTCAAACATTCTTCTAAGTGGTACAGCACTTGTCTGTCCATTTGCTGTACAAAGGTAACTTGTGGTTGCTGTGATGATAAGCATTGGACACTGATGTGTTTCATAGTAACATACCAATTAAAATAATATAATTATATAATTTACCTCATGGTCAGCCCTAAATTTTATTCTCAAGCTTTCTTGTTTTTAATTGTTGTTATTCCATATCTGGGACACTTTTAATTTTCCTTTTATTTACTATGCTTCTACAAATTCATCATCATTATGGACTTCCAAGGAATTTTCAGATAATCATGTTTTACATAACTTTGAGAGAAAGGTGAGCTGAACCATTTTGCAGGTGAATGAAATAAAGACATGAAACAGTAAGTAATGAAGAGGTCTCCCAGCACATAACTGAGAAATTATGTACATTCCAGGTGGACTTTTTAAATCCCATTTTGAGGTTGTGGTCTTGATAAATTTCTATTCAATATTTAGTCTTCAAGATATCTTTATATACTCTTGTTTACTTCCTTTCGCTACCTATGGAAGCCTTGGTTAACTCTTCTTAGAGATGCATTTCAGCACACTCATCTATGGCACTAATTCTGTTTTCTTTGAGCATATAAAACTCAACATCTGCACCTTGTTTAGCAAGTAATCTACAGAGGATAAATTAAAGTGATTAAAAGGATGAGTGAGTCACACTGCACACCCTCCTCATATTTATATCTTCCTAATATTTCAAATTATGGATCTAAGCTGGCATAGCCCCTTGCAAGCTGCACTCTTAACTCAAAGGCTTTGTGTGTTTGAATGCACTAGCAGCTCCTCAGAAGAAAAAGTGGACCGTTTCCTCCCATTACACAGCTAATTGACAGTCTGACAGTCTCCTACCTATTAGATTTACATCTCTGGGACCTGATCATAGTGGATCTTCAACAGTGCTGGAAATGCTAACCCCATTCTTTAGACCCCAAGACCAGGATAACTAAATGATGCCTGGATTCTTGGATACCATGTCTGGTTGCTCTGAAATATCTCACAATACCAATTCTTGGGTAGAATGAGAAAAACATGTGACACAAAACTCAAAATTATTAGATGAGGCATATAGTCTGGCAGAGACAAATAAGACTCCCCCTAGCCTATGGGCCTGAGATATACTTCAAACTTGGAACTTAACTCACCACCTCAGGTCAACTTTTAGTCAACCAATAGACAGAACTATAAGGTAAAAATAACAAGAGAGAGGTTATTACTTCTCAGAAAAATCAGCCCTGCAAGATCACAAGAGTAGCATATGTGGAAAGATAACAATGTGAAGGCAGACAAAGGTTGAAAGGAGGATAAATGGGAAAAGTAATCATAAGGGGGAAGTAGGAAGAGTGATAGTGCATTACAATTGACGGATTGCAAAGATGACTGCAATCAGGTCAAAAATAAAACGTGGAAAAAGTGCATGAATAATTGAATGACTAACAAGTTTGCTCTGTAAGCTTGCACTGAACAGCAATATTTAAAAATAAAGGTTAAGAGCAAAAATTGAGGTTTCCAATAGAATAACAATTTCTGCTTCCACTTTGGTGTCCTGCCAGGGTTCAAGAGTTTCCTGCCAGCTGCCTATGCCCAAAGATATTGGTCTTGACAGTATCATATTAATATGAGTCAATTCTTTAAAATAAATCTCACACGCACTCTCTTCCTTTATCCCTTTCTCATACTGAGTGTGTGTGTGTGTGTGTGTGTGTGTGTGTGTGTGTGTACATACGGGTGGTGGGGAGAGAGAGTCAATTGTGTACCATTGAATCTGAACCAACTCACAGCTCACCTTTCAGTGGATAGATTTTCAAGGTCAGTAAATCTCACTGAGGAGATAGTTCATAAGCAGCTGGTGGATTTGAAGTACAGAGTGGCACAACTCCTTACCTCAATGTTGTAGTTTTTAGGTGCCAGATGTCCTCCAATTGATGACAACTTATTGTGTCCTTATGAACAACAGATCTGAACCATGTCCTATCCTGACATGGTTATGATTATGGACATCATGTAGGCACAAAATTGTGAATTTTTTAAAATTTTATTTTATTAATTTTAATGAACATTTGCAGAGATTTTGGATTTCTATTCATTCATCGTTAAATTTTTCTCCCTGCTCACCCCTCCCTCCAGTTCCCTCATCTCTTTCAAAAGTAAAAGAAAGATTCCTTCATGGGTGTACAATTCCCACACCCCCGCCACCTCCCCTAGTACACTCCACTATGCAATCTTCATTCTAGACTCTTGTCATAACCATAATACCCAATCATATATCACTTTTTAACTGTTCTCTCCATCTGTTTCAATGCAGTATACATAATTTATCCAATTTTTCCCAGTCTCACACTGATGTCAGTCCCATTCTACAAGAGTGGCACTATGCAGTATTTGTCCTTTTGTAACTGAGATATTTCACTCAGCATAATGTCCTCCTAGGTCACCCATTTTGAATAATATTGCATGAGTTCCCTATTTGTCAATGCAGCATAGTATTCCATTGTGTAAATATACCAGAACTTCTCTCTTCATTCATTTGTTGATGGCCACTTAGATTGTTTCCAACTGTTTGCTATTGTGAACAAAGCTGCAATAAACATGGGTGTGCATATATCTGCCTGGGTGGCAGTTATGGTTTCGTTAGGGTATATTCTCAGTAGAGGAATTGCTGGGTCAAATGTTATTTCTATTTGCAACTTGTGTGTGTGTGTGTGTGAACTGTCAAATCATATCTAACTGGTACAGGAGGAAATTGTCCCTCCTTCCCCAGCAAAGCATCTGGTAGATTTGAACCTGAACCTCTGGGATTGCAGTGCAGCATCTTGCCACTAGGCCACCAGAGCTCCCCTTATTTGCAACTTTTTGAGAAAGTGTCATCCAGTCTTCCATAGTGGTTGCACCATTTTACACTGCCACCACCAGTGAATAAGAGTTACAGTTCCTCCACAACCTCACCAGCATTTGTTCTTTGCTGCTCTGTTAAATCTTGCTACTCTTATTGGGGTTGATGATATCTCATAGTTGTTTTGATTTGCATCTCTCTAAGAGCTAAGGAATTTGAGCACATAATCTCATATTTTTGGAGGTATATTTGAATATTAAGATAAAATATTTGCAGAAAGGAACATCACAAGTCCATAATTTGTGTTGTTATCTTTTATTGTGACTTTTATTATGTGTTCTAAGGATGAAGATTGAAATGAATTAATAGATTTGTTTTTATACTTGATAGTTATTTATGACCTGAGTGCTTAAACATATGAAATAAATTTCAGTCAGATTTTAACATTTAGCAAAATAATGTATATATAACACCAAGCAAAGGGAGGAAGGGAATCTTCGGCTTTAATTTGATTATATGATATTCAGCCAACACTACTATTTGTTTCAGAACAGAGTTTCTAAAAGTGAAATACTGTGGTGTTAGCCTAAAAGTTGGCTTTTTTTTAGCCATTACTGTTAGCTTTCTCTGTTGCAGACATAGTGTCTTACAGATCCACATCGTCTTGTAAATCACTAGCAGCTGTGAGACTAGGATAAGAGAAAGAGTTCTTCCCAGACTGGGCAGGAATACTTGAGGCAAGCAAGAGTGTGGCACAAGATCCTGGTGAGAATGAAACCCTGGTGGTGGGGAAACTGTAGGATTGCTGTGATGACACTGTGGCAAGTTATGATCTGAGGCTTTTAGCATTTTTCTGGCCACAGTTAAAGATTTAGCTGTTCTTGTCAGATTTTGCAGAAGCTGACTTATAACTGCTCTGAGGCAAACTTTACTGGATAATTTGATTATAACTACTCAAAGGTAAACATTACTGGATGAGTTGAAATTGAATGATGAACTAAAATCAAAGTTTGGACTTATTGAAGAATTGTGCCTTGGAACTGTTAAGCTAAAGCCTGGACTTGTATGGGGTGAAATTCTTTGTCTCCCCTACTCATTTCTTTAATAAGCCTCATTGTTGGTACCATAACTGTGAGTCAGCAAGAAATAAATGAAGCTCTTGTTGCTGCTGGGGATCTAGAGACACCATAGGGCTGGACAAGAGGCTCTTTATTTGATTTCTGCTCTCAGGCTCTTAAAGACTATTATTCTTACTCCCTTTGGCCCTATCAGAGGGACACTCATGTCCTGTCCTTTGCTCCTCTGTCCTGTGTTCTCCTCTTTAGAGAGACACCAAAGATAAACACAAAAAACCAAATATCCTTCTTAGGATAATTATACTTTCATTGAGGAACTCTTTTCTTGTTCCTATTCACTTACCAGCATGAATTTATTTTAAAAAATGTGGATATTATTAAATTCTCAAATGTTTGACCTCTTTTTTATAATTGCCACAATCTGTTTTTTTACTTTTAAATTTTCTACTAGTTTATTTACAATATTTGAAGACATTGTTTTCAAGAACAGATTTTCAATTTTCCTCACCTCTCCCATAAAAATGTACGACCCCACGATTAATCCCCCCACATGCCTTGCACATCCTCATCTCTCTGTTTCTAACCTTTATGATCCCTCTTGGATCCTTATATTCATTCTACAATAATGGTTTTTTATAATATTTCTCTTTGTGGGACTGAGTTAGCTTACTCAGCATAATGCTCTTCTGTCCCTCCCAAGTTGGGTAATAATTTACAAAATTATTGCTCCTGCATGTTGTATAGTATTCCATCGTGTGACTGGACCTTAATTTCTCTATCCATTTGTTTGTGGTTGGACATTTGAGCTGTTTCCATGTTCTTGCGATGGTGAATAATGTTGCTATGAACATTGGTGTACAAGTCTCAGTTTGTGCCCCAGTTCTCATTTTCTCAGGGTATATTCCAAGTAACGAAATAAGTAATTAGGGTCATACGGAATTTCAATGGTCAGCTTTTTTTGAGGAAGTGCCAAACTTCCTTCCAGAATGGCTGTATCATTTTACAATCCCACCAACAATGTATAAGAGTTCCTTTCTCACTACATCCTCTCCAACGTTTATTACTTGCTGCCCTCTTAAACTTTGTCACTGTTACTGGAGTGAGATGGTACCTCATTGTGGTTTTGATTTTGAGACTGTTCTATCCTTACTGCTCTGCTTTCACATTTGGCATGGCCCGAATATCCGTAATGATCAAAATGATTGCCCTATCCATTCCCCATGAACAACTCTCACTGCCTTTGCCCTTTAACTCCTTCATTGCCATTGAATTAGAACCTGTTGATATCAGCCTTCCAGTGAGGTTTAGATTCCTCATGTGCAATGGGAGGAGAATTGCACATCTTTCTCCTGGGTAACAGTTAGTGGATTTGAACCACCAGAGAGGAGCTAACTTTGGGTTAGCACGTTCTAATGAACTATGCCAGTGATTAAAAATAGCTGATGCAAAGTTGTAAAATAGCACTAGCTAGGCATGAAATCTTTAGCACTATTTTCATGCATATTATTTATACCTGTTTCTGTTTTTGTTAGTACTATTTTCACTTTTCCCATGGTTATGTTTCCTATTGCAGCATATGTTATCCTAATCATAAATACAAGAAGTTCTGATGGCCTAATGGTAAAAAGTTGCACCTGCAACCCCATAAGGCACACAGTTCAATTCCACCAGTTATAGGTTTAAAACAACAAAAGTTCAGATTACTGGTATAGAATAAAATTGACCTCAACAGGATAGAGTTGAACAGCTACACAGGGTTTCCATATCTGTAATTCTTGTGGAAGCAGATTGCTACATATTTCTCCTTCAAAACAAGTGGTAGCTCCAAAAATTTAGGTTAGTATAGGGCTTTGAACTGAAACATATCTGAAATCAAATAAAAAAAAATTCACAGGAGTGAAACCAAAACTTTAAAAAAAAATTGTGGATTGAAGTTGAAGATAATTGTTTTCTTAAATTCTGTCATGCTTGGTTCAGTGCTAATTGTAAAATTGTTAGCAAGACCATTGGGCCATTTTTGTTTGACTCTATGTATGTCAAATCCTACTTTGACTAGTAAAGGCAAGTGTCTTTGTATCCATTTCCTAAACAACATGCCTCCGGAAACTCTATGAACTTTGATAAATGTCGGTAGTAGTAGAGAGAATTCAGGCCTTTTGTTCATAGGGTCCCTATGAGTCGTCCTTGACTCGAAGGCAATCAACAACAACGAGCACATGATGATGGCCATCATTCAAGATTTCTCTCAGGCCAACCAGAGTATAATCTTCTAGTTCTGTAATTGACATTTCTCCCAGTACCAGGGAGTGTACCTACAGAAGAGGTAAATCACTCTGTGGTCAAAAACACTCCTAGAAATCAGAAAAGGCTAGTGAAACTTCACCATGTTCTGAGCATGGTTTCATGTGTGTGGAAATTTGCCAGATGAGTTTAAAATTTTACATGTACATCATTATAGTTTTAAGTGCCAATCAAGAAAGTAGTATATATATTTTTCACAATCTCATTTTTATATTCAATCTAGATTTAAATGTAGTATCACTCATAGTTCCTACTTACATATTTAAATTTTTTATTTACCTCACAAATTGAAATAAATAGCAACTGTTGTCGTTGTTAAGTACCACGGAGTCGCACAGATGACTCATAGCAACCCTATGAAGTCTTGAAAGCTTCTATAACTTTCATTGTTTCTCCAAGTTCATAGAGTTTCTGGAGGCAAGCTATTTCGGAAGTGGATGCCACTCCTGCTTCAAGTTTGTTTTAATCAGGGAGCTCCATCAAACACTGTCCACCACTGGTAACAATTACCACATTTGACACATCGGTGTCACAGTGTTTATCACCACAACAACCATGAATTACCTCTGTACAGCAAATAGACAATCCAGTGCTATACCATTTGAAAGAATGTTTAACCAAAAACTATTAAAACCAGCCCTGAGTGCTGCAGATTAAAATCACTCACCTTTGGCTTGGAAACATAACTTTCTATGCACTAGGCAACAAAGCTCTTTCATTGTTGTTGTTAAGTGCCATTAAAGTGTAGACAACTTACAGCAAACCTATGAACAAAAGACCTGAACACGTGTATATCTTTCATCATTTATTCAAGTTCATTGAGTTTTTGGAGGCAAGCTATTTTGGAAATGGATGTCACACCTGCTTCCAAGAAGGAAGAAAATTAATATTTCACTTTCACTATACAATTATTTCACTAAAAACAACTTGATGGAAACACTTTGAAGTGAGATTTTTCTTCAAAAGGAAATAAGTATATGTAAGAGAAAGTTATAAAATTAGATTTTGAATGGAAAAAAGACAAACTTCAGACTACAAAATTATAATTAATCTAGTTTTCTAATATACTGATGCCACATGGATAAAAGTATTTAAATAGGTAACAGATGGTTCCACTCCACGGATCTCTGGAGATGTAGAGGGTTAGGTTTTTAGTTATAATAAAATTTGCTGTTTTGTTTTGTTTCTTACAATTGGTGTTTAAGATCTATAAGCTGCACAATGTGTGAAAGAGGAGACACTGTACTTCCATAATGATTTATAACTTTGGATACACTCAGGAAATTTCTACTCATTCTAATGGGATTATTGTAAATCAGAATTTATGTGAGATCAAGGTTTTGGGCTTTTTAAATTTGTTTGCTTGAACTCTCACTAGAAAAAATATTTATGAATTCTGTTCTTTTCATGTTATCTTAGTCCTTAGAGCTGGTTTGACAATAATGTTATACGAGGTCGCTGACATCCAGTTGATTCTTATGCATCAGGATCCTTTGATCAATGGAGCTCGGCCTTATCCTATGCGTCTTCATGATCACTGACATGCTTGAGCCCGCTGTTATATTTACTGTTTCTATTCCTTTTGTAGAGGACAGTCCTGTCTTTCTCTGAATATCCACCTTTCCAAGCATGTCTTTCCTAGGATTAGCCCATCCTGATAATATGCTCTAAAGTATGTGAGATGAAGTTTAGTTATACTAGTTCCTAATGGTTTTTTGTCAAGAAGACAAAGATTCTCACCACTGGACCAACTGGCAGTGTCAGGATGGATGACGAAGAGATTGAGAGTGTTCACAGCTTCAGTTTGCTCGGCTCCACAGTCAACACTCTTGGCACCAGCAGTCAGGAAATCAAAAAGCATATCGCGATGGGAAAGTCTGCTGTTAGGGACCTCTCTAAAGTACTCAGGAGCAACAGTGTCTCTCTGGAGACTAAGGTGAGCTTGATACAGGCCATGGTCTTTGCAATCGCTTGTTATGCATCAGAGAGTTGGACAATGACTAGGGAGGACAGAAGGAGAGTGGATGCTTTTGAGCTGTGGTGCTGGAGAAGGGTACTGAATGTACCATGGACTGCCAGGAAAACAAACGGATTCATCTTGGAGAGGATTAAACCAGGCTACTCCTTGGAGGCAAGGATTCTGGGGCTTCATCTGACATACTTTGGACATGTTGCCAGGAGGGATGGGTCCTTGGAGAGGGACATCATGCTTGGGAGGGTGGAGGGACAGCGCAGGAGGGGAAGGCCCTCTATTAGATGGATTGACTCGGTGACTGTGGTAATCGGGATGGGTGTGTCAGAGGCAGTGCGGTTGGTGCAGGATAGAGCAGGGTTTAGGGCTGTTGTACATAGGGTAGCTATGAGTCGCAAACGACTCGATGGCACATAACAACAACAAGTCCCTCATGAGCTCCCTGATAGAATTTCCTCCAAAACAGACTTGTTTGTTCTTTTGGCAGTCCATGGGATATTCAGTATTCTTAGCACTACAGTTATCGGAGATAACTTCTTTAATAATTCTTACTCACTGTCCAATTTTTGCACACATAGATGTCAAAGGCTACCATGGATTGGATCAAGTCCACCTTAAGCTTATAACATGACAGCGTTGATCTACAGAACTGTGGGGCAGTTCTAGTCAGTGTATTTTCCAATGAAGAAGTGTGTCTTTTGATTTATTAACTGCTGCTACCATGATTTGATTGCAAATTCAAGTAAAATGAAGTCACTGACAATGCCAACTTTTCTCCATCTTTCATAACATTGTCTATTGTTCCAGGGAAAGATACTTGTTTTTTGATGTTGACAAATAATACATTTTGATGATTAAAGTCTTTGTGATTGTGTAATAAGTGTTCCAAGTCTTCTTCCATCATGAAATTTGTTGATGAATCATCCTCCTAGACTGATGCCATATTCTAGAAGTATTTGCTTGGCATACAAATTGAATAGACGTTGAGAAAGGATTCAATTCTGAGACATACATTTCCTGATTCTAAACTATGCACTGTTCCCTTATTCTGTTTGGACAATTGCTTCTTGGTTTATATATGGATTTCACATGAATGCAATCAGATATCCTATAATCCTCTTATCTTTTCAACATCATTCAGATTACCTTTTTTTTTTAAATGAGAACAAATATGAATTTATGCCAGTCAGTTGGTTAGGTAGTTGTCCTCCATTTTTCTTGGCACAACCTAATGAGCATATCCAGGGTAGCATTTTTTGGTTGAACTATGTCAATGGGCATTCCATCAATTCCTGGACCCTTATCTTTTGCCAAGTCCTTCAGAGAAGCCTGCACTTCCATTTTCATTACCACTGCCTCTTGATCATACGTTGTTTCATTAAATTCTTCTGTGTCAACCATTCTTTTTTTAGTACAGTGACTGTGAATACTCCTTCCATATTCTTTTAATGCTTCTTACATTGCTCTATATTCTGCCCATAGCAACCTTAAGTATTGCAACTCTCAGCCTCAATTAGTTCTTTAGTTCTGTTAGCTTTGAGAAATGTCGAGCCAGTTCAGCACTTTTGACTTTCCAACTCTACTCGTTGCGCATTTCATTATACTACTTAGCCTTCTCTTGCCAAGCTTCTCTTTGAAATTTTCTATTCAGTTCCTTAATGTCTTGATTTCCTTGCTCTGGCTTCTCAGTGTTCTAGTGCCATATTTAGAGTATCTTCTGACATCCAAATTGGTCTTTTATTCTTCCTTTGTCTTTGTAAGGAGAAATATGGCCTCAGGATTGGAGGAAGACTCATCAACAAACTACATTATGAAGATGACACAACCTTGTTTGCTTGCTGAATCTGAGGAGGACCTGGAGTTGCTGCAGAAGGTCAAGGTCTTGAATCTTCAATATGGACTGAAGCTAAACATCAAGAAGACAAAGATTCTCACCACTAGGCCAGTTGGCAGCATCATGATAGATGGATAAGTGAGCTTGCTCAGTTTCACAATTAACATATTTAGCATCATCAGTCAGGAAATCAAGAGAGAAATTGCACTAGGAAAGTCTTCTCTCAAGCACTTCTTTAGAGTACTAAGATGCAACAATGTCAATCTAGAGACTAAGGTGTGCCTGATCTAGGCCATGGTCTTCACAATTAATTTCTATGCATCAGAGAGCTGGACAATGGCTAAGGATTACAGAAGAATAATCAATGCCTTTGAGATATGGTGCTAGAAAAAGTTTGGAACATAATATGGACCACCAAGAAAACAAATATATCTGTCTTGGAGAGAATGAAACCAAGTTTCTTTGGAGGCTAGTATTTTGAAGCTCTGTCTCACAAACTTTGGGCACCTGGCCAGAAGGGACCAGTCCTTGAAGAAGGACATCTTGCTTGGAAGTGTGAGGGACATTGCAGGAGAGGAAGACTCAGGATGAGATGGATCGGCTCAGTGACAGGGTAAGAAGGATGGAAATATCAGAGTCAATTAGACTGGCTCAGAACAGACAAGACGTCAGTGTTGTTGTACATAGGGTCATTATGAGTCACAGTCAATACAAAGGCACATAACAGTAACTAAAAACCACCAGAGTGCCCTGGTGTCTTATTAAGAGCATTTCATTTAGATCTTCATTTTCAAACTCTTTTAATTCTTATTTTAAGTTGAAAATTATTGTGCACTTATAAAGCATTTGATAAATGATAAAAAATCTGAAAAGTTACAATATGAAAGTATAACAAAAGAAATTCAGGACATACTCTGAAATAATGATGTTGAGTTGAAATTATTTCTCAAAATGAAAGGGAAAGAATATTAAATCTCAATTAATTTACTGTGCTATTAATTACTGTCAATTATATTAACATACCATTTTGGTATACACAGTTTTGATCAAAAAAGATTATTTTTATTTTTAATAGGAAAATAATCCACAATATCTCAAATTACATAAAGTTGCTCTGGTATTTTTCATTACAATGGCTATTAAGATCAGCACTGAAAGAGTTCTCTCAGTTTTAAAAACATCTTGCCAGACAACAGAAATAGTTTAAAAGAAAAAAGATTAGAGGACATTCTATTAATGACATGTAATTATAGTTTATTACAATGATGTTTTCTTAATGAACTACATAATTATGCCTTAAATCTATATTTATAATGAAATATGTGTTTATGTAATCCTGTAGCAATACATCTGATTAAACTTGAGGTGAATATTAGAATATTAAATGTTTTATTTTGTTTTGTCTTTGTATACTGATATGGTTACCCTGCTGTGTAGTGGGTTACATTTTCTGATGTTAGATACACAGTTGGTAATTAAAATTCTCCAGATGCTATATGAGAGAAAGATGAGGCAAATTTCTCTCATAAAATTTATAAACGTTGAAACACCATAGAGATTCACAATGAGTAGGAACTGGCTTAATGGGATTAGATGTGATATATTATGTATAAGAGCAAATTTTGTATTTTAGCTCTCCATTAACAATTTCTTTATGAAGTTATGTCATTACTACATATTTTTCATGAAATTTTGCCTACATAAAAATTATGACTCTTCAGTATATTTCAAAGTACTATTTTCTACTTAAAATATATTTCAAACATTAATTTGAATATTGATACAGTATATTATTGTTTGTTGTTGTTATATGCCATCAAGTCACCTGTGACTCATAGTGACCCTATGTACAACAGCCCTAAACTCTGCTCTATCCCTTGTCAATCATATTGTCTCTGACACACCTATCCCCACTACTCCAATGACTGAATCAATCCATCTCATCGAGGGTCTTTCTCTCCTGCGCTGTCCTTCCACCCTCCCAAGCATGACATCCCTTTCCAATGACTAGTCCCACTTCGCAACATGTTCAAAGTATTTCACACAGAGCTTCTGAATCCTTGCCTCCACTCCAAGGAGCAGCTTGGCTTCATCTCCAGGATGAACTTGCTTGATTTCCTAGCAGTCCATGGTATATTCAGTACTGTTCTCCAGCAGCAAAGCTCAAAGGCATCAACTCTCCTTCCTAGTCATTGTCCAGCTCTTTGATGCATAGCAAGTAATTAAAAAGACAACGGCCTATATCAGGTGTACCTTAGTCTCCAGACTGACACTGTTGCTCCTCAGTAGCTTGAAGAGATTTATGACAGCCGACTTTCCCCAATTCATTTCGTCTCTTTATTTCCTGGATACCTGTACCAAGAGTGTTAATTGTAGAGCCAAGCAAACTGAAGCTGTCGACTTCACCATCTATCATTATGCTGCTAATTGGCCTAGTGGTGAGAATCTTAGTTTTCTTGATGTTGAGCTTCAATCCATATTGAAGGCTACAGTCCTTGACCCTCTGCAGTCAGCACATCAGGTCCTCCTCAGTTTTAGCAAACAGAGTTGTGTGATCTGCATAATGAAGATTGTTAATGAGTCTATCTCCAAACCTGACGCCACACTTCTCCTTATAGAGCCCAGTCTTCCAGATAATCTGTTCTGCATATGGATTGAAAAGATATGGAGATAGGACACATCCTTGATGCACACCCTTTCCAATTTGATCTGTTCTGAAGACTGCCTCTTGGTCCAAGTATAAGTTTCACATAAGCACAATGAAGTCTTCTGAGATTCCCATTCTTCTGAGAGTTAGCCGTAGTTTGTTGAGATCCACACAGTCAACTGCCTTTTCGTAGTCATGAACATTCCTCTGGTACTTTCTGCTTTCACCCAAGATCCATCTGAAATTAGCTATAATCTCCCTAGTGTCAGAGCCTCTTCTAAATCCAGCCTTCACTTCAGGCAATTCCTTGTTGACGTGCTGTTCCAATCACTTTTTAATAATCTTCAGCAGAATCTTGCTTCCATGTAGTATATTAGGTGTGTTTTTATAACAACATTATTCTTTTAAATGACCCAGTATGACAGTGAAATTCTGACATTTTTTTGAAATTATGTATTTATATCATAATTTTATTAAATGGTGTTGAGAATAAAATATCGTAATCACTTTAGGTATAATCAGTAATTAATATATAGAAATAAGGATTTTGATATTAACACTTTAAATCTAATTACAAAATCTTGAAATAAAATCCAAGTTAATATAAAAATCAAATACTAAAGGAATGTAAGGAATGGAATGATAGGTATATTTCTTTAGATGAACTTTCTCTTAACTATGCATTTTCAAGATATGAGCTTCAAATCAGAGAAGAAAAACATATATAAACCAGTTTATAAAAATTGCATGATTCTAGACCAGTTTTTACTCAATTCCAAGACCCAAGTGTCCACTAGTCTATATTAGTTTTCTATTTTTTAGCTATTTCATAGAGATGGAAATATATCATATGTACATTTAATGTCAATCTTCTTCAACTTAGGTGATTTGGGGGATTTCTTCCATGTTAGTGTAGTTCATTCCTTCTTATTATCACTAAAACAAAAAATAAAAAGTACAACAAAAACGTTGCTAAGAGGATTGAATTATTAAATGTGGATTAAGACACGAATGTTAAGTGTCTCATATAATTACTCTCTGAGGAATAAAGACAGAACCAACTAATGACTGACCATCAAGCATGTTTCTGAGGCTATAAATTACACAGGAGGAAATGACCCATCTTTCTCCTGAGTTGCTGCTGGTAAATTTAAATCACCAATAAGATGCCACCTTTAGATTACAATGAAACACCCTATGAACGATGCCACCAGAGCTCCCTCTCTCAAAATAAACACTCTATCCATGCTATATGCTTTCAATTAGAATAGTATTTTTAGTCTTTGTGTAGAAAAATAAAATATGTTAAAACACTTAATTACTAGAAAAAATGGCTAACATATAACAAGAAGTGACCCAAAGATAGGTATATTAATATGTTTCTGAACATTCACAATATTAGAAACCCTAAGAAATCATTCTACTGTGCATATAAGGAATCGTCATGAGTGAGATCAAGATCCCTACCCTTGACTACCTTTGAGAAAAAATTGAGACTTCCCACTATTTCATACTTATTGGATCTGCAAACAACCTCTTGATACGAGCAATCAGATCAGGAGGTTTAATGCATTGGGCAAGCTTGCTGTCAGAGATTTCTCCAAAATACTGAGGTGCAGTGATAGCAGTTCAAAGACTAAGATGTGCCTGATTCAGGCCAAGTTCTTTTTAATTACTTGCTATACATTTAAAAGCTGGAAAATGAGTTAGCGTGGTGGAAGAATTGATGTCTTTGAGTTGTAGTGTTGGAGAAGAGCACAGGCTAGCTCATAGATTGTCCAAAGAACAGGTAAGTCTTGAAAAAATTGCAGTCTGCGTGCTCCTTACGAGGAAGGATGGCACAGCTTCATCTCACAGACTTTGAACAAGAACTTTGCTAAGAGAAGCTATTCCTTAGAAAGTTACATGATGAAAGGTGAAGAGTCAGTGAAAGATTGGAAGACTCTCAGTGGGATAAACTGACACAGTGACTGCAACCATAGTCTAACGTGTGTCAGAGAGGATGAAAATGGTACAGGATAGACATGGTTCAGATATGTTATTCAGAGAGTCACTATGATTATACTTGACTTGTTGTTATTTAACAGCAACAACTACCCTTGGCACCAGCAGCCAGTCAACAAAATGATGAATTGCATTAGGAAAGTTTGCTGTCAAGAATATCTCTGAAGTGTAGATCAAATATATCAGTTTGAAGACTTAGGTGTACCTGATCCAAATCATAACCCTTCTGATTACTTGCTATACATCCAGACATTGGACAATGAATAAGAATGACAGAAGAAACAATGCCGTAGAGTTGTGGTATTGGAGAGTAGAACTAAATATCCCATGGTCTGTCAAAAAGACAAATAAATCTTAGAAAAGGTGCAAACAAAATACTCTTTGAAGGCAAGGATAGTGAAAATTCTCACATACTTTGGGCAAGTTATTAGTCCTTAGAAAATTACAGCGTGCTTGTAAAGATGGAGGGTGAGTAAATGAAAAGAAGACTCTCGACCAGATAGATTGATACAAATAAATACTGGGCTCACCTCTGTTGGAGATGATAGAGACAGAACAAAATAGGGTAGGGTTCTGATTCATTGAACACAAGATTGCTATGAGTCGTATTCAGTTCAATGGCACTTAACAACAAAAACAAGTAGTATGTCGAGGGAACTATTATAGACTGTAGGCAATTCTTCATAAAGGTCATGTACCTCTGGCTGTTTGAATCCAAAAATGACTCTGGGAGAAAAATAGACAGTTCCTTCTGTGTAATTTATAGCTTCAGAAACTTAATAGTCAGTTAAGAATTCCGAGTTGACTGCAGTGAATTTGAGGGATTTTTCTGTGTTGTTGGCTTTTTTGTTTGTTTGTGATGGTATTTATATTATGTGATATTGATTGGTACTTAAAATCCACCAGAAATTTTTAGAATAAAGATCAGCAGTCTCTTCCAAAAGAAAGGT
The DNA here is from genome assembly GCF_000299155.1 of Elephantulus edwardii. Lineage (NCBI taxonomy): Eukaryota > Metazoa > Chordata > Mammalia > Macroscelidea > Macroscelididae > Elephantulus > Elephantulus edwardii. Next base: position 7,799,635 of record NW_006399864.1, read on the forward strand.
AGCCCCTGAAATGTAATGTATTAAAAAATCTGTTGCAGTTTTAGCTTAAAAGTTGGCTTTTCTCCACAACCT
>NW_006399864.1:7801046-7805379 GCF_000299155.1 Elephantulus edwardii
AATAGTGCAACAATGAATGAATGGAAACCCAAAATCTCTGTAAATGTTTATGAAAATTAATAAAATATAATTATAGAAAAAAAACGTTGGCTTTTCTAGCCATATGTTTCCTCCTTTGGTCTCCGGCTACCTTAACTGTAGGCACATGGTCATGTCAATCATCAACAGCTGTGGAATTAGAAAGAAAGAAAAAGAAAGGAGCAGCGGGAGCATTTCCCATACAAGACAGCAAGACTTGAGGGAGACTGGAACAAGACCTTAATGAGAGCAAGACCAGAGTGAGATGCTGGTGGCAAAACCCTGGTGAGGGTTGTGGAGAGACTGGCGGCATTGCCATGGAGAATCTTGGCAAGATGTGACCTGAGCCTTCTTGCATTTGTGCTGCTCAGTTCAAGGTTTTGCTATTCTTGCCAGATGCTTGAAAGAGAAGCTGATTCATAACTGCTCTGAGGCAAACTTTAGTGAATTATTGAGAAAACCAGAGGCTTCTTTAATGTGGGTTGCTGAATTGAAATTAGGACTTTTACTAATTAAGAAATTGTGTTTTTCTGTTGTTTTACTGGGCTAACACAGTAAACTAACAATCGGTGATATTCTTTTCCTCCTACATTCTCCAATTTACTTCCCTAACAAACTCCACTATGCATACCACAACTGTGAATAAAGTCTGCAAGTCAACAACAAATATTGAATCCAGTGATTGGTGGAAATAGGACTAGGAGAATGGAGTGTGTGTGCTTGTGGTGTGACTGATCAAGCAACTCTATTTGCTGCTATGGATATTATTTATAGAGACTATTCCCCTTTATGAAATAGGCAGAAGTCAGATTCAGCCACCTCCTTCATGTCCCATCTGTCTCTTCCACAGCTGTGGAAATAGGAATATCATACTGATGTCAGATGGATTTTGGATGAAAGCAGAAAATACTAGAAAGAGTACACTTGGGATCTACTGACTATGGGGGGGAAAAAAAAAGACAAAAAAACAAAAACAACAAAACAAAACAAAAACAAACCACCACCCACAAACACAAAAAACACATGAGTGTATCATAGTAAATTATATATAGCAATGGGAAGAATGGAAATTTAAAAAACAACAGTTAATTCTGTCCATGTTCAACCTGTATATTTGTTGGAACAAAACAAAGTGATAGTGCATAGATTAAAATCAGTGGGATGTGTATCAAAGTTATATCTTTTCACCAAACCTATTCACTCTGTATGCTGAGCAAATAAATAATGTAAGAAGTTAGACTATTGTTGTTGTTATGTGCCTTTGAGTCGCTTGTGACTCTATGCATAAGAGCCCTGCCAACCTCTTTGTCTCTGACACACCTACTCCCAACACCCTGATCAATGAATCGATTCATCTCATCCGGGATCTTCCTCTCTTGCACTGTCCCTCCATTGTCCCAAACATAATGTCCCTCTCCAAGGACTGGTCCAACCTTGCAACTTGCCCAAAGTATGTCAGACGAAGCTTCGAAATCCTTGACTCTAAGGAGCAGTCTGGCTTCACCCTCTCCGGGACAAACCTGTTTGTTCTCCTAGCAGTCCATAGTATATTCAACACTCTTCTCCAGCACCACAGCTCAAAGGCATCAATTCTCTTTCTATCATCCCTAGTCACTGTCCAGCTCTCCGATGCATAGCACACATGTAAAGACTATAGCCCAGATCAGGTGCACCTTAGTCTCCAGCCTGACATCACTGCTCTTCAGTACTTCGGAGAGGTCCCTGACAGTTGTCTTTTCCAAGGCAATTCGTCTCTTGATTTCCTGGTTGCTGGTACCAAGAGTCTTGACTGTGGTGCCAAGCAAACTAAAACTGTTAACAATCTCAATCTCTTCATTATCCATCCTGATGCTGCCACTTGCTCCTGTGGTGAGAATTTTTGTTTTCTTGATGTTGAGCTTCAATCTGTATTGAAGGCTGCAGTCCTTGACCTTCTGCAGCAAGTGTTTCAGATCCTCCTCAGTTTCAGCAAGCAGGGTTGTGTCATCTGCATAACGCAAGTTGTTGAATCTTCCACCAATCCTGATACCACATTTCTCCACTTCCAAAATAATAGGCCTTCAAAAACCCTTTGTACAATACAGCACACTTAGACTAGTAATTAAACTAGCAGACATGGCACTTGGGACTGAGATCTCAGAGAAGTTAAACTATATGAACAAAAATGTTTTATCAAATTTGAAGAGGAATATAAAATCTGAAACATGTAGAAATAATCATGCTTACTGAAAAATAAGGAAAACATAAAGCACACACTTGTGAAGATTAAAGATGATAACCTTTAAAAAATTAATGTAAGATTTGTAATGCACTCAATATACCAAAAAAAAAAAAACCCAAAAAACCACAAACCCAAACCTTCACAACTGGACCAGTAAACAACATTATGATAAATAATGAAAATAAAACAGATGATATCCATAATTTTATTTTACTTAGATGTCTCACTAATACTCATGGAATAACAGTGAAATTAAACAATGTATTAAATTGAGAAAATCTCCTGTAAAAGACCTCTTTAAAGTACTAAAGGTTAAGATTCTTTTCAGAGGCAAGGTGAGTCTGTCAGAAGCCACAATAGTTTTCATCATCTTATATGCATGTGAAAATTGCACAATCAATAGTATAGAGAAAAAAATTATACCTTTATTATGGTGTTATCAAAGACTTGAGTATATCATGAAATTTAAAAAGGGTATATCATGAATTTAACATAGTTTTCTTGGAGAAAGTACAGCCAGAATAATTTTTATATATAAGGTTGCTAAGACTTTGTCTCACATACCTCGGCATGCGATCAAGAAGGAAAAGAGAAAGAGGAGACGGATAGAGTGTCTCCAACAGTGGTCCTAAGCATAGGTGACCTTGTGAAGTTAGGGTAGAATTGTGCAATGTTTCATTCTGTTATACTTAAGGTTACTATGAATCAAAGTATACTTACAGGTACTTAAAAGTAATAACAATGAACTCTGGTAGTTTAGTATTAAGAAGCTGTGCTGCAATCCTCAAGGCATGCACTTAGAATTCATCAGATACCCGGCAATGGAAGGATATGCAATCTAGTCAGTACTTTCACTGCTTCTGAAAACCTGCTTGCTGGAGGGTCAACTACAGGTTAATTCTGACTCAACGGTACACAACAAAAAGAGCAGCAGGAAAAATAACAACAAAGACAGATACCTTCTAGAGTTGTAGATATTAAACTAGCTGTCCCTGGACAGATAAACATATGGTATACATAAGATGACCTAAAATTGGACCTAATAGTATTTCTTTTGCTAATAAAATTATATGAATATTCCATATACCTCATGCACTTTTACAATATGCCAAAAAGTTTAATGAAAAATCTATAATGCACTGGAGATTTTATTTTAAAAAAATTCTAACTGTTGGGCAGACATCCCACAAAAATCAATTGATATTAATATATAAAAATGGTATTCATCCATTTTATGGTTTTCTAGATGGGGCTTGCATATAATTCTTGCTAAAATTTGACTCCCATTCATTTCAAATCCATTATTCAAGAAGAGTCCACTATATATTAGAAATAATGAGTTAGGTGTATTATGTCACCATAATGAAGAAGATAGAAAATGTCTTATTTATTATGGTAATAAGTCAAGTAATAAAATATAACCTATACTGGAACTAGAGAGGATTAGAATGTATTTTAAATCAATTTAAGACAGTAAAACCCAGACATTTAAAGTTTATGCTAAACTAGTGTAGAGAATAAACCTGCCTAGAATAAAGTGAACCTCTCTTCACTTTAATTACTGGCATCTTAGATGTACAGCGATAGCTATTGAAAATATACTTTGCATCTGCTTAGGGTCTTTGTTGAAATTTTCACAATTGGTTTGTTTCCTCTTACACTCTTTTGCTTTGAGAGTCCTTATGATACTTTAGCTACCAGCTTTTAGCTAGACATGTGATTTACAATATATTGTCTTATTCTATAGCTTGTCCCTTCATCCATTTTCATTCTCAAAGAGGTAATAATACTCTTCATTTTGATGACGTTGGGCTTATTATTTTTCACTTTTCTCAACCATGCTTTTTTGTGTTAAGTCAAAGAACAGTTTTCCTAGCCTTAGATCAGGATATTTCCTGTCATTTTATAAAAGTTTTAGAATTTTGGCAAGTAGCTGCAGTGCAATCCCAGAGGTATGCAGTTCAAATCCACCAGATGCTCTGTTGGAGAAGGAGGTGCAATCTACTCCTGTACCGGTCACATCCAATTTGACGGTACACACACACACACACACACACACACACACAACAACAACAACAACAACAAAGAAATAAA
>NW_006399864.1:7805479-7810059 GCF_000299155.1 Elephantulus edwardii
AATTCTATTTTACATATAATTTTGTGATTTGAAATGGATTTTTGTATAAGGTATGGACTTACATAGCTAAAGTTCTTTTTCCGTTTACTTTTTTCCTAATATAATTTTAAATACTCAGTGTCATTTAGTTAAACTATCATTGGGTAGAAATGTATGACCCCGGAACTATTTTGAGACAGTCCAACGGAGTTGATATAGGTCAGCAAATATTGGGCAAGCAACAAGCTGGTCCATCTCCAGCATGTAAATCACCAGAAGCGCCTCAAGCCAGCAATGAGCTTGAGATGTGTGGCTCTCTGGTGACCTGGTGGTAAAGAGTTACACTGTAGAAGATACACCTTGATATTTGAGAAACATTTTGAAAAAAAATCATAAGTAATGTCTTGGAGAAAGTGTAGCCAGAATGCCCTTTAGGGGGCAAAGGTGACAATGTTTCCTCTCACATACTTTGCACGTGTTGTTTGCTAGGAAAGGTTATTCCTTGGAAGCAGACATCACGCTTGGAAAGGTGGGTGGTTGGTCAAAGAGAGAAAGATTTTCAACCAGATGAATTTACAAAGTGACAGTAGTGATGTATATCAAAGATGATGATGATGATGATGATGATTGATGACGGCACAGGATAGAAGAGAGTTCAGATCTGTTGTTCATAATATCACTAAATGTTATACTTGATCATACTTGACTTGATGACACCTAATAACAATAACAACATAACTGAAGACATTTTTATATAAGGAAAGTGATAATGGAACTAAATTCACATAAATATGTACTTGTGTTGGAACTGTTAACTGCATGACATTGACTCCAAGCTATAACAAATATGTGTATACCAGAATACCAAAATATTGCCCAGTCCTTTATCTGAAACTTTCTGTTGTGATCTAAAAGATTTTCACTTTCAAATTTTAGTAGATCATTAGGCTTTCTTTCCTAATCATTGAAATTTTTATTGCTGTTGTTCAGTGCCATTGAGTTACCTTTGACTTACTGAGAATCTGTGTATAATAAAGTGAAGTTTTGTACATCTGTAGGGAGCTCTGGTGGCTTAAAGGTAAGGAGTTGTGTTGCTTACCCAAAGATAAGTGGTTTGATTTGACCGGCTACTACACTGGAAAAAGGTGGCCCATCTCTTTCCACATGATTTACAATGTCTTAAAATCTTCCGGAGGGTCAACTATGAGTCAGGTCTGACATGATGGGATTATAACAATAACAAACACAATCTTCTCAGTCTCTGCTATTATTGTATTATTATTATAGTATTATTATACTTGCTGCTTATTGCTGCAGACATATGTCAATACATATGGCTGAAAATCTGCCTTTTCTTTTTTGACCCTCTAATTTTCTAACCATGACGTGCTTTTCCAAGGTCTTGCCTCAGTTTATAACATTTTCAAAACATACAAGACCAAGTCTCACATGTTGACCTCCAAAGAAGACTTCGGTTATACTTCTTCCAAGACATTTTTCAGTTTCTTTGACATTCTCTGTTATATTCAATACTCATTGCAAAACACCTGATTTAAAAAGTGGCATGTGTTCCATTGCCCTTCTTTCTTCATGATTCTTTTATTCACAATTTCAAAAACCCAAATGTTTTCCTCTGCATTTTTCACAAGTTCAAATATTTTACTTAAATCAGAGTTAGAATGAGACTGGAACTGGCTAAAGAACTTTCAAGAAGATCTCTAATTTTCTTAACTCCAACTCAGTAAAATATACCTCAAAAAAGATATTAAATTGGCCAGATCATTCACTCAAAAACAAGAAAAAAATAGATGATGATGATGATGATGATGATGATGATAAAATTTCTATTCTGCATAGAGAGATCAGTTGGCCTACTGGGCGTAAAATGATGCTACCAGGCCAAAGGTGGGTGACTTTAATCTGCAGTCCTCAGGCCTGTTTCTAATTGCTGTTGGTCAAACATTCTTCTATGTCATAAAGCCCTTGTCTGTCCACTTGCAGCTGCAAGTCCAGCCCTATGGCACCCCTAGAGACATAGCAGCAGCAAGAGGTTTATTCATTATTGACTCAAATTCATTATTGACTCACATTTGTGGTATCAAGAATGGGATTTGCTATGGAAATTGGTTGTTGAGTCAAAGAATATCTCACAGTACAAGTCCAGCTTTAGTCCAGAAGTCCCAAGCCAAACTAATATTCAAATACAATTACTTAATTAGTAAAAGTCCTGGTTTCAGTTCAGCAGTCAAATCTGAATCATCCAGCAAAGTTTGCTTCAAAGCTGTTATAAGTCAGCTTCTCTTTCAAGATTCTAGCAAAAACAGCAAAACTTTTAATTGTGGCATTAATTTCAGGAGTCTTCTGGCTACACCTTATCACATTTTCTCCAGAGCAATGCTACAGTCTCTCCACCACCATCGCCAGGATATTACCACCTGTGTCTTTCTCTAAAGAGGATCTTGCTCTAGTCTATGGTCAATCTTGCTGTTCAGAATAGAAAGCACTCTCTCTTACTATAGTCCCACAGCTGTTGATAATTTGCAAGACTATGTGTTAAGCAGTTAAGGTAGGAAGAGATGAGAAGGGGGGTAAGGTAATGGCTAAAACAAACAAACAAACCCCCAACTTTAGGCTAATACCACAATGACATTCTTATTTGGTTGAAATATTTAATTAATATGAATGAGAATACTTTCTAAAAAGATACATTATGAAGTATTTTAAAATGAGAGCTGAGGCACAAACAGAAACTTGTACATTAATGTTCATAGCAACATTATTCACTCACAAGAACAAGGAAACAGCCCAAATGTCCAACCACAATCAAATGGGTTGAGATTATGATACATTCACATGATGGACTATCATTCAAGATGCAATAGCAATGAACCTATAAATCACGACCTAACCTGGGAGAAATTGGAGAGCATTATGCTAAGCGAAGTAACTCAGTCCCATAAGGACAAATACTGTATAAGACCATTATTGTAGAATGTGTTTGAGGATCCAAGGGAAAGAGAGGTGAGGATGGGTGGGGTGGTGGTGGTGGTTGATCATTGTTGTTGTTGTTGTTTTGTGTCGTGGAGTTGCCTGCAACTCACAGCAACCCTATGTACAACAGTTTTAAACTGTTTTATTCTGTGCCAATCTCACCATCTCCGACTCACCTACCCTCATTACCCCAGTCACTGAAAAAATCCATCTAATCAAAGGTCTTTCTCTCCTGTGCTGTCCCTATACCCTTCCAAGCATGACGTCTTTCTCCAAGGACTGATCCCTCCTTGCAACATGTCCAAAGTATGTTAGACAAAGCTTCAGAATCCTTGTCTCCAAGGAGCAGCCTAGATTCACCTTCTCTAGGACAAACCAGTTCATTTACTTAGCAGACCACAGTATACTCAATACTCTCTCCAAGTCCACAGTTCAAAGGCATCAATTCTCCCTCTATCTTCTCTAGTCATTGTCCAGTTCTCTGATGCATAGCAATTGGTTGCAAAGACAAAGTCATTTATTAGGTGCATTTTAGTCTCCAGATTGACACCATTGCTCTCAGAACTTTGGAGAGGTCTGTGACAGCAGACTTTCCCAATGCAATTCATCTTTTAATTTCCTGGCTGCTGGTGCCAAGAATTGATGGTGGAGCCAAGCAGACTAAAATTGTTTACAATCTCAATCTCTTTACCATCTATCACGATGCTGCCAATTGGCCCAGTGGTGAGAATCTTTGTTTTTTTGATATTGAGCTTCAAACCATGCTGAAGGCTGCAGTCCGTGATCTCCTGTAGCAAGTGCTTCAGGTCCTGCTCAGTTTCAGTGAGCAGGGTTGTGTCATCTGCATAATGCAGAGTGACAAAATTTGATGCATGCATAATGCAGAGTGACAAAATTTGATGCATGGAGGGAGGGCAGGGTAAAGGAAATGGGAAAGATCTGGTGTGAAAAACAATGTATATGAACTTTGTAAGTAAACCACTATAAAATAAAAGCTTTATTTAAATTAGAAAACCAACAAGAAACAAAGTACTTCAAAATATTTTGATAGCTATGTTGTTGTTGATTGCTGTTGAGTTGAGCATGACTCATAGTGACCCCATGAACAAAAGACCTGAAGCCCTTCCAGAACCATCACGATTTATCAAAATTCACAGAGTTTCCAGAGACATGCTTTTTAGGAAGAGGATGCCTCTCTTGCTTCCAAATAGGCTCACTAAAAAAAAAATGGGTAAAAGACAGTAGAAATATTTTAAGCATTATAGCTCAGGAAACAGATTAGGTAAATACAAAAGTGAGAAATATCATTATGGAATTAATTGAATGCAAAAGGCTGCTTGTCATATGGACAATTATTATTAATAATAGGATCATTTCACTTCTTAGGCTACAGAAGTTATTTGCCAATGGCAAGGTAGACTAAGAAAGTAGAAAGCATTTCATTACAATATTGTATCTGACCAGGCTTGTCCCTATGTAGTCATTTTCTCACTCAGTGAAAAACAGTATCTGTGTTTACAGGATATTTTTTCCAGATGCTTCAAAAGTAATGAAAAATATATATTTCTATGCCCACAGATGATGTACAAATTTTTGAACTTTGTATGCCA
>NW_006399864.1:7810159-7816001 GCF_000299155.1 Elephantulus edwardii
AGAAGACTTTAGGAGAGCAAATAATGCTTCAGATATATGACAAAAGCAATGCAAAGAAACAAGATATACACCGGAGTAAAAAAACAGTCCAGATAGTAGAGTTTCTCCACCCTGGCAATGTTAATATCATGGGGTAGTTTGTTTTTTGTTGTGAAGAGATAGCCTACATCCTTGAATATGGAAAAATATTCTCTAAGTGTAAAGTTGTCAGATTTAGCAAATCAAATTAGATTTGTGGTAAATGAAATATAACATGATGACATATTTTGAATTTTACACAGGAAGAGCAAGTGATTTGGGAGTTAAGGATACCATATATATCATTCTATATTGTCTTAATTAAAATTTAGCTTTGCATCCTGCATTTTATCTGTCAACACTACATTGGAGGTTATATTTACACGCATGACAAAGCACTGGAAAAGTAAAAGTTCTAGATAATCTTTCAGATAAGAATCTATCAGTTATATTTTAAGGATAATGAGTTAGGTAGTCTACAGGATAACTTCTCAATCAGTTTTGCATTTCTCATATGTTTAGTACTGACATGGAGAGAGCTATGAAATAGAAAAGGTAAAACTCTTGACTTGTACACCTAATCCTATGTGCTTGTAGACCAATAGCATATGAATGAAAATAAGATTACAAGTCAATATAGACCATGATTTGCTTCTAAATTATCTAACGGCATAAATCAATAATGTTGTTGCTAAATGCCTTCAAGTACACCTTATAGGAACCCTATGAACAACAGATCCGAACCCTGTCCTATCCTGGACCATCTTCATCATTTTTGTCACACTCGAGCCATTGCTGCAGCCACTGTGTCAATCCATCTGGTTGAAGGTCTTCCTCTTTTTCATCAACGCTCTACCTTTCTAAGCATGATGACTCTTTCTTAACAGCATGCCTTAAGTATGTGAGATGAAGCTTAACCATCCTTGCCTCCAAACTACTGTTAAAAAATAGCAAAGACCATCTGGGGGCAATATCGGACTTGTATAAACTTCACAAATGGGAACCATACCTGTCAACAACATTCACAACACAAAATGGATTTCCATGAGGTCAGACACATCTCCCATATGCCCATCTCTTCCTAGTCATATGAACATCAATCTTACTGGGTCCAAAATCTATTCTGATAGCTCACATAACTAACAGGGAAGTCAAAAGGCTGTGATTAAAGTTGGCAGAAAGACACAATCCCTCAATAAGGAAAGCTTCCAAAAATGTTTTTGCAGGAACCTCAATTTTGAGCTTCATGACTTTAGGCCAGTGTCACAAAGCTCTTAGCCCTGCTAATTATGGCATCCTTGCCCCATTAATCATCCAACAAATGTGGGCTAAAGCTGTTAGCTCTGGTTCCATGAGGTAGCAGACCCCAGGTCATTTCCATCTCTTGTCAGATCTCATTGTTGTTGATTGCAATGTTACTCCACATTACCATAATTCAATGCCTCAAACTGACAGAGACTCTCTAGATCTGACATTTTCACCTGTATTGGGTAATAGAAAAGAGTGTGACAAAGTATACACTGCTGTTTAATTCACATTTAATTATTCAAAGGAACCGTATGCCATGTTCAAGTTCAACAGAGGGTGGATATATACAAAGCACAACAGAAGGTGTAAACTATGAACACATAAACATTTAATATCATTAATAATATATATCACATCTGGTTTCTACAAAACTAAAAACTGTTACTTCAAATCCACAAATGGATCTAAGAGAGAATTATGATCAGTCTTGTCTGAAGGGACTTATAGCATCTGAAAACTTGCTGGAGGGTCAGTTACGACTTTGGTTCTGACTTAGACAATGAACTTTTAGAGTTTTTTTATATGTAAACTGTGACTCTAGGAAGTTAGAGAGAGGCAAATGGAAAAATTAAATAGGGAAATAAAAAATGCATATGAGATCCCTAGGGAGGGATCTTATAGGGTTTCTGTAGTTATACTCAACTAGACAGAACCTAACAACAACAGCATACTTATGTAAAAGTTGACAATGGGTAAAGAAGACCAAAGAAGACTTGATAAACTTAAATTATCAACACATTGTCAAACAAATAAACCCTAAGGATGAACAAGTCTGTCTTAGAAGAATTACAGAAAGAATCATCCTTAGAAAGTTCCATCTATTACTATGGTATTTGGGGGAAAAAATCAGAGTTTCTCAAGGTCTGAGTTTTTATCTTGTTTTACAACCAAGATTATGTATAGTTGTCCTGAAAGTGTTGTCTAAAGTGATGTGACATCATTAATCAAAATGCCCACATATCTGGTGGTTAGTATCCATCAACAACACAGTAGAAGAAATGTTAACAATCTCCTCGTGTTAAGATTTGGCATTTGTATGGCAAAGACTGCTTTAACTTTGAAGAAAAAGATATATCTCTTCCCAGCCATGGTGGTTTTAATCCCTTCATAGGAATATAGGTAGTATACAAAAATCCAGAAAACTGCTGCCAAGGATATATATCTTTCTTTAATGCATGAGGTGAATTCTTGAGCCAGCACCACTGTCACAGTGAAAAACAGCTCCAAGCTCACATTGAAGAGGGCATCCAACACAGAATGTATTTATATCATCATAACGTCCTAGGCTCCCTGATGATGCTGTGTATTTGTTATCCAAGTCATTGATGGTGAACTGTGATGTCCCTGAGTGGAACTTCCCCATAAAGTTGAAAGATCTTTAGATTTTTCCAACCTGATCACCTGAATAATCAGGTCCTCTGGCTCTGATCCTCTAACACCTTTTTAATAGATTATTCTGAAACTCGTAAGTCTCTTTCTTTCATTATGTATCTCTTCCCTGAATCCTGTAGAACAAAAAAGATATTAGAGCCCCAAGGGGAATCCGCAATCCAGTTTTCTGAATTGCTTTATAAAATAGAACCTATTTTCAGTCACCTTTCTCCATTATCAAGTGAATTAAGCTTAATAATTCCCAATATCCCTGAAATATTTCTCTTGTTATGTCATATTGTTGAAGGGATTAAGCCTTAACATCTTTCTATCCACTTCTGCTCAGGCTGCCCATTTCCCTAAGGACTAGGACAAAAAGATAATGATTACTGGGAAGATATTGACAAAGGGAATTTTTTTTAACTAAGTGGCCTATTCTAATGGGGTAATAAGTGTCTCAATCCTAGAGACACAATGATTGCCATGTTAGTAAAGAGAGAGTTGTCACTGATGGAAGGTTATAAAAAAAGTGAAGTTCTGAAGCTTATTTTAATTATTTCACTTTCTGAAGACATATGTGTGTTTATTTTGTTATTGTGCAGGGTTGGAACCTAGGTTGACCCTCCTGCTGGTTTTCAAAGGCAATTACTGTCATGGGAGGAGATTGCCCATCCTTCTCCCACAGAGCAGCTGATGGCATCAAACTGTGGGCCTTCAAGATTGCATGCAGCACAGCTTCTTGTCCCAAGGCCATCAGACCTCTCTAAATATATTTGTATATTCCCCTTCATAATATATACATGTGAACACATACACTCACAAAATTTAAAGTGCTTGTTCTTGCAAATAATGTGTGGATGTGTGACTTTCTAAGCTTATCAGTGTCACACTGCCAACCCAAAGGCAGCCAGTTCAAATCCACCAAATGGTCAGCAGAAGAAACATGGGCAATCAATCTCTTTCTGTGCAGTTTACCACCTTTGAAAAACGTGTTGGGAAGTCATCGATGAGTCAGTTTCAACTCAATAGCACATAACAACAATTTGAGATACAAATATTAGAATTTTCTACCAATTTTTAAAAGTGACTCAAAAATATAATGAAACCAAGTTATTAAACTAGAGTAAAAGGACAACACATATAAACAGAAATGAAGTGGCAATTCTAAACAGATGTAGTGACATACATACCTTATTAGTTAACCATTGATCTGTTAAATACTGTGTTTATTAAACAGTTTATTTAAAATGTTTCATATAGTAACAGTAATACTCATACAATGAAAATATTACCTTTTTGTTTATGTTATTAGCTGATAAATTATCATATAATAATTTCAATGCAAATGAATTATACTATCTCATATGTTGTTGTTGTTGTTGTTACGTGCCATCGAGTCGTTTGCGACTCATAGCGACCCTATGCACAACAGCCCTAAACCCTGCTCTATCCTGCACCAACCGCACTGCCTCTGACACACCCATCCCGATTACCCCAGTCACCGAATCAATCCATTTCATATACTAAAGAAAAATAATAAACGAAACAGCAACATAAGTGAAACAATAAAAATACGATTATTTCATCTCCTCTGTATCTTCTTAATTGGAAGAGTGTAGATAGAATGTGTCACAACACAAATAACTGTAAATAACTGTAATTTGAAAAATAATTAAGAGGTGAGATATATAGGTTAGAACATGGAAGTTTTAACTAATTTTTTAAAAGTATTATTATTATATTGATAATCTTTTCAAAAGGTAGATTTAAGATTTTCAAATCAGCTAAGAAAATTATAATTGGTATTTTGGAAAAGAATCATTGCAATTAACAAACAGATACAATTGATAATCAGTAAGCAAACTAGATATTAGAATTTGAGTTTCAGGTCTTCACAGGAATAATGTACTCTGCTCTCTTTTATTACTTGAAAATTGGTCATTGAGGAAAAATCAGTTCTGCCTCTAATGTTTGTGCTTCCGTTTATTTTTCTTTATTATCCTCATCCCCCTGAATATCATCATCATTATCATTGTATCCACATCATCATATTCATAAAACTGCAAACATATAAACTATCAGAATACTTTATTTAGATTAGCATAATTTTAGAGGTATGATGCTTGTCTTAGAGGACATAAGGAACAACCAAATGTTGAAAGATTACATAAGTAATTAAGAATGCACTTCCCTTCCCTTATACCCATTTGACCAAACATCATTACAAAGAAATGTTCTTTCTAACTAAGTTATTTCTATGGGAATGTGGCCAATACTGGGTGAACTCAATAATCTGATTGAATTGAACCTTCTACAGTGAAACAAATTACATTATGGATGATTCCTGTGGTTCTTATCCCAGCAACAGCCATTTTCAAACCAAATATTATGTGTGATTTACATTACAATAGTGGGTCAAGTGGATCCCAGCAAAACAAAGTTGAGTCATGAGAAGTTGAAACAGAGATTTGATAAGATCGTTCTCTTTCTTCATTACCTGTTTTAATTTACATGTCCCCTGACTTTTATTATTATCATCTCATTCTTAAAGACCTCCTATATCGCTAAACCAATCATTCAAATCAAATGTCAACAATGTTACAAAAGGAGAAATTTGAGTGAGAAAAGAAAGAAAACATAAAAACAATTATTTCTCCTGTTCATCACGTAGACTCTGAGCATCAATGTGTCAAGCTATTTAGAAACATTATTTTAATAAAAGAATGAAAGTTAGCTTCTATCAGTATCCACTGCTGAGTTCAATTCTCTTTTAAAAAAATCTAATGAATTAGAGAACCTGGGCATCAATTCAAATTTTACTCTAATTCTGCTGACTAGAAATTTGATATCAAATAAAAACATTTATTATAAGATAAGGCTATAACAACAAAACAGTGTGAGAATACTGCATTCCTCATGACAGTGTTTTTCCTGTATGTGCTTCCTCAACTCCAATTTTAGAGTAAAATTAGAAGAACTGGAAGTTCATATAGAATTTTGTATTGTAAAAAAAACACCTTGCTATAATTACAAATTTGGTGTAGAAAAATGAACAGATTTTCCTACATAAAAAGAAATATATTAAGTATAAAACTATACATAAAAGGAAATATGTTACCAAGACAACTATGAGATATCATCTCAC
>NW_006399864.1:7816837-7846444 GCF_000299155.1 Elephantulus edwardii
TAAAAAGAAAAAAGAAATATATTACACATGAATAGACAGTAATTATCATGTCTTGTTTAGGGAAGTCTTTTTATTAGATCAGGCATCCAGGACAGAGCTCTGCAAACCTAAAGGCTTGTGGTTTTAAATTCCGCACAAGAGGTTTGGATGTGGGTCAGTCCAGTTGGAGGGTATATACCAACAATAAGAAGCATCCAATAGTAAAGTCAAGATAAGAGTGTACTATTTCTATAGGAATAAAGCACACATATCTGATATTTGCAAATCACATAACCTTCTTGAACATTATTTTCTCACACATGCAATCAATGCATGTTATCTACATGTACACATTATAAACAAAAATACAGCACAGTACACTAATACATTCTAGTGAAGGAAAGACATAATTTTTTGTAGAGTGGTATAAAATAAGATGATACTAATTGGGAAAGTCTGCTATCAGAGACTTCTCCAAAGTACTGAAGAGCAACAAAGTCAGTCTAGAGACTAAGGTACGCCTGATACAGGCTATGGTCTTTGCATATTACTTGCTATGCATCAGAGTTGGACAATGACTAGGGATGACAGAAGGAGAGTTAATGCCTTTGAGCTGTGGTGATGGAGAACAGTATTGACTATACCATGGACTGCTAGGAGAACAAACAAGTTCATCCTGGAGATGAGTCTTTTGAAAAGGATATCATGCTTGAATGTTTGGAAAGATGAAACAAAAGAGGAAGACTTTGGATTAGATGGATTAACTCAATATCTCAGGTAATCAGGATACTCGTTGGAGACAATAAGATTGACTCATTAGAGGGCAGGGTTCAGAGCTATTGTACATAGATTTGACATGAGTCACAGACAACTTGATGGGACATAGCAACAATAAAAAATTTTACACACAAAAGATATTGTACTGAAATTGCTCATTAACACAGGCTTCAAAATTATTCCTTTGCAATTTCTTATCTTTTCCCTCCATGTCTAAGCAAATATAGATGGCTCCTGTTTTGGGACATGACCAGAGATGCCTTTTTACCTCACATTTATTTTAAAATCATAGTGTTCTTGGTTTCCTGGTAAACTCTATTGAAGTAAATCTTGCTAGAAATAAGGTTCAGTCAAAATTCCTTATACTGTCTTGTAACTTTAATATATTGGGGTTTTCTCCTGTGTTAAAAGAAGTCTTTCACTGAAAGTTAGAAAGTGTTCTATTTCTTGCGAAAAGCAAATAGATAAGTAAAGATTTTGTTGTGACTTAAAATCTGCTTCTGATTACATTGATTTGTTTTGTAGTGGTGGGGTTTTTTTGTTGTGAATTTTTTGTTGTTGATGTTTTTCCGTGTGTGTGTGTGTGTGTGTGTGTGTGTGTGTGTGTGTGTGTTTCTTTCCATGAAGATCAAGAAAGCAAATACACTCTGAATGAAAGCTTTAGGACTTCAAAAAAAAATTTAGTCAAGGATCTTCCAAATTAGGTAGAAACTAACTTAACTATAACTTAACTAAACTTAACTAACTTAACTAAATCTTGACTATAACCTAAAGTTATTGGGATAGGTGTATTGCAGACAGTAAGATTGGCACAGCAAAGAGCAGAGCTTAGGGCTGTTGTACCTAGGGTTGCTATGAGTCACAGGTGACTTAATAGCCCATAACAACAACAACACAACCTAAGGTTATACTCTGATAATGATAGATGTTGTGTATAATAAGATGAAATATGATAATAACCAAAAGATCCAATACCATCCAGTCCATTACAAATAATAGTAATGCTTAGAGCAGACTATAACTCCAATAAGGTTTATAAATTATAATTATTTGTAGAAACAGACTGCCCTATCTTTTATCCAGGAGTAGCTGGTGAATTCAAAAGCAACTTTTTTTTATTAGCCGTCCGGTTTTTTTACCACTGCACTAACATGGTTCCTTATAAAGAAAACATCCATATAAAATTATATAGCCTTTGCTTTACAATGACCTTTCAAAACTATTATTTTGTTTAATCTATAGAACTCTGCATATGTCTGTACGCTAAAGCCCAAACAAAGCAAAATTGAAACTTATTGTCCTCAATTAAGTTCTCACTCATGCTCAACTCATGAGTTAAGAGTGTAGACCTGTTTGGAGGATTTCCATACTACAATCTGTAGAGGAACGGTCCATAGGCCCTTATTCTATAGTTTTACTGAATGAATTCAAACTGCTAACTTTTAAGGTAGTCATTATAAACCGTATTTTACATATAAGAAAACAGGACCAAAGTCTCCTGTCTAACTAGGTAGTCAAAACACATACTATACTAAGGGGGGGGAAGTAAGTTTATGGTACACCTTGTAGCCTTTGATTATTTGCAGATTTTTTAAAAGTTTCTGAATATTTAAAAATTACCCATACTGATGGTAGAATTCAGATGAAAAACTTTTCCCCTCCAGTCTGGCCCCCCTTCTCTCTTCTTATAAATTACTATGACTCTCTACCACAGAAGAAGTATTTCTTCTTCATGAGTAAGGATGAACATTCCGTCTAGAGGGGTCAGTCCCTGTCAAAGGACATGCATTAAAAAGTACAGGGTCAGTGAAAACGATGACTGTCCTCAATGATAGACTAACAAAAAGGCTGCAATAATAGGTTCAATCATTCCGATGGTTTTGTTTCTAGAATATGAGTGGTTAATGTTATTTCCTTTTGTATATGAGTTGTTATGAGTCAGAGCCCACTCCTCAGCACCTAACAACAACAATATTCACTGATCTTCAATTACTCAGAAATTTAAAAGCAAGGCCATTACTGTGAAAACTTGTATGCATTTTTTTAAAGCTCCTTAGACAAACCTTCCTGGAAATTCTATTTACTCTCTTTTAAACCTTCAGCATGACTTGTGTATATTTTTCTTTTCCAATCAGATACGTGCTCTGAAAGCAGAGTTTATGTTACTACACTTATGTCCTATAAATGCCAAGAACTGATATAAAATATTAGGAAGACTTCTGAGAACAACAGACAAACATTCTCCAGGGAGTTGCTTCTCTTCTATGTTTTCTTCACATTTTGGCCAATGAAAGCAGTATTTTAGTGCTAGTTTTGATAATATCTCCTCTGACAATGAGCAGAGAATTCTGGGGAGTCCATCATTGTCTAGCAGATCTGAGGCTAAAGAAATTGCAGAAGGATGAAGAAAGCAAGTATATTTTCTAAGCACTTTGGGAGTCAGGAATATGATAGGCATGGTGCATCTACAGTCTTCTCTAATCTTGACAGCAATCCTTTCTTCATCCTTGTGTATCTTCATTAAGAAGAGAAATAATTCTCTTCATTTTGTAATATCAAGGTTAATAAAGTTTGAGTAACTCTTAGAAATTCCATGGTTTTAAGCAATAAATACCAGAATGGAAGATAAGAAGATAAGAAAGCAAGTTTTAATTGCATCAGTGAAGGAGACAGACATTCTCAAGGAGATAAAGACAGGCAATGGGCTTGAGCAGGAAAAGGACTGTGAGGACGGCACAGATGGGGCAATGCTTCATTCTGTGGTCATGCATCTCATAGCTGTGAGTCATAGACAACTCAGAGGGGTGATGTTCATAGCTTTGAGTCAGTCAGCTCCATAATATCGAGCAACAAACAACAACAACAACACACATAATACAAAACCAAGCCTAACCAAATTCACCAGTATCAAATTGATTCCAAACCAAAGTAGGCTTAATCCATAGGGCTTCTGAAACATTAATCTCTATATAGTCCAATGGCTGGCCAAAGTATTTTTTGTTTGTTTTCTTTTTTCTTTTTTTAATATTTATTTTATTCATTTTAATGAACATTTACAGAGATTTTGGATTTCCATCCATTCATTGTTGCACTTTTCTCCCTGCCCCTCCTCCTCTTCTCTTCAAAAAGCAAAAGAAAAACTCCTTCATTGGTATACAATCCCCCCACCCTTAGTACAGTCCACTAGGCAACCTTAATTCTGGACTCTTGTGATAACCGTAATAACCTATCATATATCCTTTTTTAAACTGTTTTCTCCCTCATCTATTTCAATGCAGTATACATAATTTATCCAGTTTTTCTCAGTCCCCAACCCTGATGTCAGTCCCATTCTACAACAGTGGCACTATGCAGTATTTGTCTCTTTGTGACTGAGATATTTCACTCAAGCATAATGTCCTCCGGGGTAACCTATTTTGAATAATATTGCATGAGTTCCTCGTTTTTCAATACAGCATAGTTTCTCATTGACAATGTGGTGTTTCAGTTATTAGAAATGGTCTTAGCCATTGAAGTAACAAAACTCCAGTAGCACATAAAAAAGGTTCTCAAGACAGGGATTTCTGAGTGGCATGATTCTACTCTAGTTTTGATATCCTATAAACATATCTTTGTTGGTACTTGGTGGCTTACTGGGTACTGTAATAAACTGCTGACTGGAAGGAAAATAAATAGTTTAAATATACCCAATAGCTATCCATGAGAACAAGGTAAGTAAACTCCTCATATAAAGATGTATAGTCTCAGAAACCCAATGGAGGGTCATTATGAGTCAGAAGTAACTTGTCATCTTTGGGAACAAATATTTTTTAAAGTAAACATACATATGAGTTATAAATAACTATATATATGAAAGCAGAGAGTATCAGAGGAATGTCTATTTCTGTTTCATTGATTATATAAAGGCATTTGACTGTGTGTATCACAACAAATTTTGACTAATCTTGAGAAGAATAGGGATTCAAGAACATTTAATTGTGCTTATGTGGAACTATACTTGGACCAGAAAGCAGTCATTAGAACATTGCAAAGAAACACTGCATGGTTTAAAATCAGGAACAGTATCTATCAGGATACATCCTATCTCCATACCTTTACAATCTATATGTGGAACAATCATCCAGAAGGCAAGACTTTTTGAGGAGGATTGTAGCATCACAATTGGAGGAAGACTCATCAACAACTGGCATTATGAAGATGACACAACTTTGCTTGCTGAACTGAGGAGGACCTATAGCATTTGTTGAAGAAAGTCAAGGATTGCAGTCTTCATTATGCATTGAAGCTCAGCATCAAGGAGACAGAGACTCTCACAAATGGGCCAATTGGAATAATCATGATAGACAGAGAAGAGATTGAGACTGTTAATAACCTCATTTGCTTGGCTCCACAAATAACACTCTTAGTACCAGCAACCAGTAAATCAAAAGACAAATTGTGTTGGTAAAATCTGTTGTCAAAGACCTTTTCAGAGTACTGAATAGCAAGGATAACAATCTAGAGACTAAGGTGCTTCTGTTCTAAGCCATGGTCTTTGCAGTTACTTGCTATGCATCAGAAAGCTGGACAATGACTGAGGATAATAGATGAAGAACTGATGCTTTTGAGTACAAGTGCTGGAGAAGAGTATTGAAAAATACCATGGACTGCTTGCTGAAAGAACAAACAGATCTGTCCTGAAGAGGGTGAACCCAGGCTGCTCTTTGGAGGCAAATATTTTGAAGCTCTGTCTCACATACTTTGAGCATGTTACCAGTCTTTGGAGAAGAACATCATACTTGAAAGGGTGGAAGGACAGAAGAAGCAGGGAAGACACTTGATAAGATAGACTGATTTAATGACTTAGGTAAGGGGAGTAGAAGTATTAGAAACAGTGAAATTGGCTCAAGTTAGAGCACGGTAAAGAGCTGTTGTACATAGGGTCACTATGACACGCAGCCAACTTGACAACACGTAACAATTACAGTACATGAAAACAGAAATGTTCTGATAGCTTAGTGGAAAGGAATTGCACTGGTAACCTAAAGAAAATGGTACAAATCCACCTACTGTTCCGCAGGAGAAAGATAGGCTATCTCCTCTCATGTGGTTACTGCCTCTGAAAACCCAAAGGAGTAGCAGCTATGGGTTGGCTCCAAATCAACAGTACATAACAATATATATGGAAAAGCATAGATTTTTTATCATTTTTTTAATTGGGAAAAACATATTGGGGGTACAAGGAGGTGAGGGTTGGGGGCAGAAGGGTGAGGATGGGCCAGGATGCAGTTGCAGAGCTGCACAGTTTGGTCGGTGGGGGGAGCAGGTGAAGGAAATGATGAGGGTCCAGTAGGGACCAGATGCTACAGAGGAATGACAAGCATTTTCGAATAGTAATTAAACCAACTGTCTTATTGATTTGGGAATTGGATGCCGAGTCTCTGGCTTCTTCATGCTGAACAGGGGCGTAGATATAAAGGGGGGAAGGGAGGACGCTTTATCACCTTACTGGTGGTCTTGGGTTACAGCTGCTTGCCTTCTTGCTCTGTTAGAAGATATTTTCCTGTCATTTGCTCCCCTCTGGACTACAAAGTG
The DNA here is from genome assembly GCF_000299155.1 of Elephantulus edwardii. Taxonomy (NCBI): domain Eukaryota; kingdom Metazoa; phylum Chordata; class Mammalia; order Macroscelidea; family Macroscelididae; genus Elephantulus; species Elephantulus edwardii. Next base: position 7,823,168 of record NW_006399864.1, read on the forward strand.
TTTTCCCAGGTGGGTCCAGTGTGGATGGCTGGTTGAACCCAGAGGCTCCATCCTCCTTTGCTTCCTTAGCTGTCAGTTGTATTTCCTTTTTGTCACTGGCACTGGGTTCAGGGTCAATTATGGAGTAACACTCAGAGTTAAGGTCACCTATAGGAAAGGGAGCAAACCTGGGGGGGGGGGAAGGGTGGCAGAAGGTGGCCTAGATAACATTCTCTGGATACCCTAGGCATTCTTTATTTTTCTTCTCCTTCCCCACCCTGGGGTCAGATGGCACAATCTGGGGACTGAGGAGCTTACCCTGAGGGCTGTGACAGTTCGCCCAGAGCCGGGGGCTAAGCACAGCCCACCCCAGGCAGAAGGCCATGACGGCTCGCCCCGGGTAGAGGTCCGCGACGGCTCACCCCAGGCAGAGGGCTGAGGGCAGCCCGCCCCGGGCAGGGGGCCACGACGGCTCGCCCCGGGCCAGGGACTGAGGGCAGCCTGCCCCAGGCAGAGGGCTGCAACGGCTGAAGTAGTCTTTTTTTAAAAAAGAAGAAAAAGTGTGTGTGTGTGTGTGTGTGTGTGTGTGTGTGTACCGTCAAATTGGATCTGACTGGTACAGGAGACTGCCCCTCCTTCTCGAGCAGAGCCTGAAGTACGGTCTGGGTCTTTTCCCCCCCAGGTGCCTGTCGGGGTCTGGGTCTTAGCTGTCTACACCACAGCAGTGGGCAACGAGCTTAAAGCCCCTGGTGGCTCTGGGCGCTGACTCTCACCAGTGGCTATGGATGAAGTAACAGGCGATTTTCAGCCAGTGCCCGGAAAAAGCATAGATTTCTTAAAGAGAGACTAGACGCAGATTCAAAGTAAGGAGTATACCAGGGAGACTTCCTGGAGAAGACTCACTCTAAAATGGGCTATAAGGTGAAAGGGAGTTCTTTTCCCAGGCAGACATAAAAGGGTATATTACCCACAAAGCAAAATAAGAAATCATCTACTTATGCTTACCAATCAGTAGTGATCAGTTTTACATTTTCAATAACATTAAGTGCGTGGTTTGAATCTGTTGCTCACAAATCGCACAGAACTTTCTTACAGAATCAAAGCCTCTTTTAAAAGTTACAATCCCTGAAAAATTCAGATTGCCCATTATATAAGGTAAGCACTGTCTGTGCTTGCTTATTAATCTGGAATGAATAATGTCACTTTATTAATCTGGAATAAATAATGCCACTTATTATAGGTCACAACAGAATGAAACTTTACCCAATTTGACCTATTTTCACTATTGCTGCCATACTTTATTATATAATAACATCAAAATAGAGTGGATTTGTGTCTCTACATGTAGTCTATCTAGGAAAATACAATTATTTTGTGTTTTTAGTGAAAAGGATTGATTAAAGCAATAAGACATAGGCACAACTAATGAAATGCAAGCCATGCAAAAGAGTTAAAAGGAGGAGAAAGGGAGAAAAGACTCCGAGAAATAAAAAGGGAAGAGGTGAAGCCAAACTTCAAGGCATTCTTATAGGAAGAAAAGCAGAGAAAAGGGAGCAAAAACACACTTCTGAGGGCGTGCTGTTTTCATCTTTCACACTCTTGCTTGCAGCATTCTGTACTCTCATTTATACCAGGGAAGGTGCTAGTAGCATATTTCCTAGGGAACTGTGCTGCTAACCCAACGGTGACCTTTCTCTTTCAATTTTAACCCACCAGTTCCTCTGTGAGAAAAAGATGGGCAACATCTGTATTGAGATTTATCTTCTCTGAAAACCCACTCAAGGGTCAGCTATGAGTCAGTTCCTACTCAATGGCAATGACTTTTTGAGTTCTATTTGTACCACAACAAAACAGCATTTGGGGCTTTCTTGAGGGACCCAAGTTACATATCTTTAAAAGTTCTTTGAAAAACAAATTTTAAGGGGGAAAGATCATGTAGGCGAGCTCTGGGGGCCTAGTGGCAAGAAGGTGCACTGCAATCCCAGAGGTGAACGGTTCAAATCCACCAGATGCTCTGCTGGAGAAGGAGGAACAATCTCCTCCTGTACCAGTCACATCTGATTTGACGGTACACACACACACACACAAAATAATAAAATAATAGAAAAGCAAAACAAATTTTAAGGGGGGATGACCATGTAAAACATATTTTAAGAGGGACGATTATGGTCCTAACGTAGACAGGGTTAAATGTCCCAGTAAAATTCTGAAAGGGCAACCATTGCTACTCTCAAAGAATGTGCAGGTGCCTTATCAGGATGGGAAGTGATATTCTTAAAAATCCTTGATCAACTATCCTGATCTTTTTATGATGAGTAAATTTTTTTATTAAAATTTTAAATTTCTGTCTAGCATGCCAGGGTACTAACAATGAGGTCAACCAGTCTGGAACCATTAGAAGCTTCTAGGGAGAAATGTAGGTGACCTCATCTCTTAAAGATTCAGCCTTGGAAACCATGTGGGTGACTGCTATGAGGCAATATCCTTTACTGAGATTTATGTCAATGTACTATTTTAGCTGGTTTTGGATGATCTTCACCAAAAATTTTCTCCTGTGTGATTTTAATGATACGGTTTGATAATTTTTACACTCTGTTGGTTTACTCTTCTTGAATATGGGAACAAATATTTTCTCTACCAGTCAATTTGCCAAGCAGTTGTACTACGAATTTCTTGATATTGACTGTAAGCATGTTCAGGGTTGCATCTGTTAGTTATGTCAATTGGCGCCCCATCAATTCCCGAGGCCTTGGGGAAAGGTTAACTTTCTGGCATCAAAGGGAAGTGTGATAGAAAAGATTAAAAAATTCAGGGAAAAACTCTTATGGCAAGAAAAAGTCCTAGATTTGCAATGATAGTATATATTTGCACCTGTTTCTTTTCAGACAACCAATGTATTGCTTTAAGACTAAAGTGCACTTGATTAAGGTCATGGTCTTTTCAACCACTTACTGTGGATCTGAGAGCTGAATAATGGATAAGGAAGACAAGCTAAGAATAGATAACTTTGAGATGTGATGTTAGGGGAAAGTTCTAAATATCCCATGGACTTCTAAAAGAATGAGCACAGGTATGTCTTGGAAAAGGTGCAGTCAGAATGCTTCTTGGGGGCAAGGATAGTGAAGTTTTGTAATTAATACTTTAGACATGTTGATAGGAGAGATTTTTCTTTGGAAAGAAATACCATGCTTGGAATAGTGAAAGGTCAGCCAAAGAGTGGGAGAGCTCCAAGAAAATAGATTTATACAGTGACTGTAGCAATGGCGTCACGAGTATCTGAGATGATGAAGATGCCACAGAATAGAAAAGGATTCAATTTTGTTGTCCATAGTGTCACTGAGGATACCTAAAAACAACAGTAATAGAAGCAAAAGGCTAAACTGTAGCGATTGCACGCTGACGTCGGGTAATTCTTACAAGGAATAAATAGATTAAGGTCAACATGAGATAACTCTTTTTGTAGTCTATTCAGGACATTAATAAAAAAGCAGAGATTTATAAGCACCAAAAATTACTTAATTTTAAATTTAGGAAAATATTTTTTTCCCAATGGTGTCTCTGTCTATGATAGACACACTCAATAATAAAAGCTACACAGAAAAGCTATAAACCTGAAATATTTTTATAACCCTGCAACGACTTACCCAAATTTCTTTTCCTTGTTCCAAACAAGGCATTTATTTCATTATTTCTGAAGAGTTCCATGTGGTTTTTAAGTATATCACAGAAAATACAATTTTAGAAGAATTAAGAAATTGCATAAAATTCTCAGAGTTACTGATAATCAGTACCATAGCCAATGGGAATTACAGTTTAGCAAACCACCTGTGAATTTCCATGTGTTCTGATATATTAAAACAACATTTTTAATCAATTCATGAATTACGAATGAATGCTCATTAGTATAGTTTATTATGTGTCTTTCAAGACTAAGTCTTTGTGAAATTTGTTTACTCCACAAATATTTACTTGGTGTTCCTTAATATAGGCAATACTCAAGATGTTGTGGATAAGAAAGAAAATACAAATAACAATAATAATGAAACAATATGCATATAGCTCTGCCTTTTTAGACAAATTATTTTACAATGCTTCTTTTTTAGAATGTTTGAACTTTCTTAACTCATTCGTAATTTTCTAAATTTATGCTGTTACAAAAAAAGGAAATGTTAGTAACACTAGAATATTTGTTATTTCACCTCCTTCTCCCTTCTATTATTGTGAGTTTACATATTTTGCAAATTCAGATATCTTTGCACTGCTATAAAATTTAAAGACATTATTATAATTCTGTACAACTCAAATACAATATTGAGCAATATTAGAATAAATCCACCATGTATGTGCTAAAAGCAATAAAATGAACAACCCAAAACGTATCAAAAGAAGATGGAGAGAATACACAGAACCATTGTACCAAAAGAACTGACTGAAACTGAGAAATTTCACAAAGTACCAAATGAGTAGGAACCAATGGTAATTAAGAAGGAAATAGAAGCCACATTAGCAAAACACATGACCCCAGAAAATTGATTTTTTTACAGATTGATTGATTTACAGATTAAGCCATGAATGTGCTCACCAATATGTCAGGAAATTTGGAGGACAGTTGTCTGGACAAGTTATTGAAAGAGGTCTATATTTGTTCCCATTCCCAATAAAGGTGATCCAATAGAATATGGAAAGTATCAAACAATATCATTAATATCACATGAAAGCAAAATAATGCTGAATAATTAAAAAAAAAGTGAACAGCTAGAACAGTACGTACATAAGGAACTTCCAGAAGTTCAAACAGGATTTCAAAGAGGTGGTAGCACCAGGGATATCATTGCTGTTGTCAGATGAAGCCTGGCTGAAAATAAATACCAGAAGAATGTCTATTTATGTTTTCTTGACTATGGAAAGGTATTTGGCTGTATGAATCATAACAAATTCTGGCTAACATTGAGACGAATAGGAATCCCAGAGCACTAATCGTGCTCATGCAAAACCTATACCTAGACCAGGGGGATGTCGTGTGAACAGAATAAGGGAACACTACATAGCTTAAAAATAAGAAGGGAGTGAGTGCGTCAGGATTGTATTCTCTCTATATACCGATTCAATCTGTATGTTGAACAAATTATTTGAGAAGCTAGATTCTATGAAGAAGAATGTGGCATCAAGAATGGAGAAGGACTCATCAATAACCTGTGTTATTCAGATGGTACAAACTTGCTAAAAGTGAGGAGGACTTGGAGCATTTGTTGAAGTAGATGGAAGAATATATCCATCAATAGGAATTGTATCTAAATGTCAAGAAAAGAAATATTTTACTACCGGACATATGGACATATCATAATAGATGGAGAAAAGATTAAAACTGTCAGCAACTTCGTCTTATTTGGATCCACAATTAAGACTCTTAGTACCAGGAGTCAGGAAATCAAGAGATGTATTGCATTGGGAAAGTCTGTAGTAGAGACCTCTCCAAATGATTGGGTAGTAATGATGTCAGTTTGACAACTAAAGTGCATCTGATTCAGGCCATGGTCTTTCAGATCACTGGCTATGCATCTAAAAGCTAGACAATGAATAAGGATGACAGAAAAATTGTTGCCTTTGAGACCTGGTGCTAGAATAGGGTACTGAGCATCCCAAAGACTGACAAAAGAGCAGATATGTCTTGGAGAGGATGCATCCAGAGTGCCCTTTGGAGGAAAAGATGCTGTGGCTTCACCTTACATACCTTGGTTATGTTGCTAAGAGGGGATATTCCTTGAATAGCGACATGATACTCAGAAAGGTCACAAAGGAGAGGAAGACTGTGGACCAAGTGGATTGGCATGATGACTGCCACAATGGGCTCTGGATGTGTCAGAAAGTGTTAGGATGGCACAGGATAGGACAGCATTCACGTCTATTGTTCATAGTATTGTTATGGGTTATACTTGACCTGACAGCACCTAACAACACCACAAAAAAACAACACCATGTATATATTATATTCAGAGATGATGTGGATAGATAGTTTATTGTTGTTGTTGCATACTTTGGAGTCAGAACCAAGTCATAGCTGATCCTTTAGTGGGTTTTCAGGCGTAGTAAAGAGTGTGGGAAGAGATTGCCCATCCTTCTGTGAAGCAGCTGGTGGATTTAAACAGTGTGCTCTTGAGATTGCAACACAGTTTCTCACCACTAGGCCACCAGAGCCCCCTAGAGATAATAGTCATTCTAATTCACCTATTGTTAAAATATTTTTCTTGAACTATGTCTCACTGTATTTTTTTTTCAGAGTGCTTTTATTAGATGCTTGCAAAAAAGGTTTGCCAAGAAAATTATGTTTACGAATTGTCACGGGATGTTGTAAGAGGTTCACGTATCTTGGGGTTTAATGCATTGGGCTGCTAACCTGAAGATCAACAGGTCAAATCCACTAGCTTCTCACAAGGAGAAAGATGGATAATCTCTTGTTCTAAAGATTTACAGCCTTGGAAACTGATGCAGTATTACCATGAGTTGGAACTCCCTTCACTGCTGTTAGTGAGTTTGAGAAGATTATAATGCATTTTAGATTAAATTCTAGAAATAATCATCCAATAAAGATATACAATAGTATATGAAAATTATTATATTTGACACTAAAATGAACGTCTATATCTAGTGAGTTCTGTTGGTTCAGTGATGCTGCCAACCCAAAGGAAAATCCTCTAGAGGGTCAAGTATGGATTAGTTCTTGATTAGAACACAAAAATATAAATATACACCAAAATTTTATTAATTGAACACAGCAACATTTTCTAAATTGACCTTGTTTTTGTTGTTGTGTACCATTGGGTCAGAACAGACTGTCCAGCAGGTTTTCAAAGGCAGTTAATTGCACGAGAGGAGAATGTCCATTCTTGTTCCATAAATCAGCTGGTGGGTTAGATCCACATGCCTTCGAGATTGCTATTCAACTTCTTATCTAGTGATAAGAGCTCCCTAATTGGGGTGTGTGTGTGTGTGTATAAAATTTATAAAGCTCTCCTAATCACTTAAATATTAGCCTGGATAGGTTTGCAAACAATTCTAACATTTTTCAAGGACAGGAGTTCTGCTGATTTCTATCCCCAGCACGTCAAAGAAAACAACCTGAAACTCTGGTGGCCTAGCCCATAGGGACATGCACGGCTAGCTCACAGACCGTACCTCTGGCAGTTTAAATTCTCCAGCAATTTACAGCCTAAGAAACCCAGTTGAGGGTCAGCCGTGAGTGAGTTCTGCCTTCCACAGAGAGTGAATACGGGACCTAAATATATAGACTACAGAGTAAATTTGAAGTGCTTGTTGAGATAACATTTGAATGTTAATTTAAGAGATTTTCTACTGTATGATCAAGAAAGGATTTTTTTCTTTAAGCACAGAGGCTAGGTTTGATTTCTTATTACATAATTCATGAATGGAAATGCAAGCTTTCTTAAAAGCCCCTGTTAATTTTTTTTTTCCTGTAGACCCTGTTTAAGACAGTGTTTCTATGAAAATGATGTCCATTGTTTACCACAAATGAACCGTGCTATAATGTCCTTGTTGACAAGTGTAATTGATTACAGCAGCACTCTTGTTGACAGGGCTCAGTCTGCGTGCTGTGCAGGATTTGAGTCTCCTACCCAGAGTGCTGCTCCAAGTCAATTGGAAAGAAGAACTGATCTCCCTGAAAAGTCCTTTTAGGTCTAGCCTGGCTATCAAATGTCAATGGAGATGACAAAGTGGCCAGCAAACTGCAAGTACTAGGCTTCACAGGGTGATTATAAAAATTTACACCTGTCAGCTAAAATGAAAATGTATCCCATGGGTGTGAAAATAAAATGTGTGGATTAGCTGAGAAAGCATTCTCCTCTGGCTTCTTCCATGAGCTAAGATCACAGAGACATTAGACTGTCATTCACAAGGTTCAACAAAATGTTCACCAAGATTTACAGCATAATATTCAGTTTTTAGAATACATCTTTATTCCATAAGACAAGACTTTGAAGCTACTTTAAAGGACTAGGTGGAGTTGCTAAGTGACAAAATATACTCAAACTAGATGAAATCAAAGACCAGCAGTTACAGTGATGCATTTATACACAATGGCCTGCATTCCAAAACAATAGTCTTCAATTCTGGGCATAGATAATGTTGTTATATTAATGTATTCCAAATAAAAAAGAAATATAAACTATCAGTCTTTAGTAATGTATAGAGTAGTCCAGGGACCAAGATAAAAAGTAAGACTGTGATTAAATTTTGACCTAATACTTGCCTTTATCTAAAAATAAATTTTCTTATATATCAGTTTATTTAGAATAGTATTTTAAAATGTTTTATCATGAAATTTGCATGAATACAGTACTTTGTGATTAGAAATTAAGTGAATATAGATGGAGTCATGATTAATATAGAAAAGTCACGTGTGAATAAGCAGGAAATACAAAAACTTCCTGGAGGCGAAGCAGAAACAGATTAAGAAAGAAAAAGAACTGCCTAGAGTATGTTTTCTACAGTAGAAAAGCCTTTATCTCAGTCTAACTTCTTTTCCAGTACAAAACAATCAGTCTGCTTTCTTAGTATACAATGCTCTGAACCAACGTATATATTTTCTAATTGAACAATTTATATTATTGAACATGCATAAGACATCAATTTCATGGTTTTCTCTATTTTCTTCACTTCACAACTGCATTAGTAGGTGAACATTTATGAAATACAATCTTGATAAAAAATATTTACAGCTTAAATGCTCTGGTGTTAACTAGAAATAAATGGTTTCAACCCACCCAGCTGTTCCTTACGAGGAAAATATGGCAGGCTTCTAAGAAAATACTTAGAGCTTGAGTTTTCTGGTGCTAACTAAAAGGCACATGGTTTGAACCCCCCACCCCCGGCTGCTCAATGTGATAGAAATGTGGCAGTCTGCCTTTGTAAAGGCATTTGGCTCTGGAACACCAGTGGGACAGTTCTACTCTGCTCCACAGGGTTATTGAGAGTCAGAGTCTGATCTAGGTTTATGTTTGGAAGCAGGAGTGGCATCTACTCCCTAAATAACACGTCTCAAGAAACCCTATGAACTTTGATAAATGTCAATAGTTGCAGAGGGGCTTCAAGTTTTTGTTTATAGGGTTACTATGAGTCATGCTCAACTCAAAGTAATTCTTAAGAAATCAGGCACAAAAATGAAATATTTCTAATACTGCAATCACTTCTTGAGTTGTTGTTATTGTTCTGTACCATTGAGTTGGAACTGACCCATACCCGACCTTCCAGCAGGTTTTCAGAGACAGTACACAGCATGGATTGAGACTGCCCATCTTTGTCACAGGGAGCAGTTAGAGGATTTGAGCCACATACCTTTGTGATGCCAGTGCAATACTAAGCCATCAGACCACTCTCATTAAATTAGTAAACCAAAGAAAAATTCATGTAAAATAAAACAACTCTGTATAATGTCCTTCTTTTCTTTTTGACTCTTAGAATCTTAAGATGAATCCAGAGTCCTCAAGCATAAACAATCATGCCCTCACACACTGATTGGTTATTGGTAGCAGTCAAGTTGCTGCCAAGTCATAATAACTTCATTCCTGCAGAGTTCCAAAGTGTTCATTTTTAGTTTATGATTGGAAAGAAGATAACAATCCCTGTCCTCAAATTGATTGGTCAGGCAAGGACGGAAGTCTTTCTTTTGAAAGCTCCAAGTTTAGTTCTCCAAATCTTATATTAATTGCAGTGTCTGACATAATGCTGAACCTTCATAAATATTTACTGAAACTGTTTATTGAATAAAATTTATTCAAATTACAGATGATAATAGTTTTAATTAAATATTATGAAATACAATTTAATATTGTAATAAGAGGCTTTAAACTAACTGATTTTAATATTAAAAGAAAATAGTGTTATTAGGTAAATATTCAAAGTATTAAATGAAAAAATGAAAAAGATGTCTTTTTTCTTGTTGTTGTTTTAAACATTGATGTAAATATGTTCCATGCACTAAAAGAACAGAATCTGATAGAGAAATAAGCCTCATGGTAAATTAAGAAGTACTGCAATTATCCACCATCTGGTGATTACAGGAACCTAAGCATTTCTATTGGGATTCAAAGAGCTAGAAGGAATGAGAATACACAAAACACTTTCTGATAAGAGTTATAAACATATTGTGTCCTAATTAATGCAAAAAAAATGTAATTGGCTGGAGGATAAAATAATACTGTCCAACTCTTCTTTCAGCCTTGCTGCTGTATCATCCACATTTCTCACTTAATAACTCTTCAGAATTTCATATATGGGAGAGAAAAAGAGGCAGCTGAGTGTGTAAAACACTTCATTGAATACATGGGACTGCCCGTTCTATTTTTTAAAATCTTAGAATATATGGTGGAAGTCACGCATTATTATTGATGCATCTGGACTACATATTCGATCAATTTCTGACAGCAAAGGTTGGTAAAAATATTCTGTTTCCTCCTTTTGGGATCTAGTTTGGGGTGCATATATTTGAATGATAGTGGTAATCACTGGATTTCTTGTATTTCTGTGGATTTTATTCTTTACTCACAGCATTGTATTTCAAAATACATCTGAAAATGCCTTTTTTAACTATGAAAGCAAATCCATTTTTCATCACCTTTTCATCTCTGGCATAGTAGGTCATACGCTCATCTAATTAAAAATGCCCCGTGCTCGTCCATCTCACTTTGCCAATACCTAATATGTCAATATTTATGTATTCCATTTCTTTCTTAATGATATCCAATTTTCCAACAGTCATGCTTCTCACATTCCAAGATCTAATCACTAGAGTCCGCTACAACTGTTCCTACTTCTTTGTGTTTCCATATTTGAAGGCTCAGCCTAAATTTCTATATACCATAAGTATGCTCTATTGCACATTAGGTTTTCAAAGAGGGATCAGTGGTTGGAAAACATGGTCCCGGTGGCAGAAATGAAGCTGAAGATAGAATCATAGAATTCTACACATTCAATGATTTATTCACTGCAAATACTTTTCATAGAAAACATAAGTGCAGGCTATCCACATGGATTTCACCTAATGGTATGTATAGAAATCAGATCAATTACATGTGTGGAAATAATTGCTGGAGAAACTCAATATCGGCTGCAAAATCTAGGCAAGGCGAAGTGTTGATTGTGAAACAGACCACCAACTACTCATGCAAATTTAAAATGAAACTAAAAGAACCCCACTATATCGAACCCACAGTAACCAAATTTGACCTTGAGTCTATCCCACTTGAATTTCAAAACCATCTCAGAGACAGGTTTGAAACCTGAAACACTGATAAGTGAAGGCTATATGAGCTATGAGAGGATATCAAGAATATAATCCATGAAAAATGCAAAAGGTCATTACAAAATCAGAGGAGGAAGAAAAGACCAAGATGAACACCAGTTGAGAGTCTAAGGTGTGCCTACTCCAGGCCACGGTCTTTATAATCACTTGTTATGCATCAGAAAACTGGACAATGACTAGGAATGATGGAGAATTGATGCCCTTGAACTGTGGTGCTGGAGAAGAGCATTGAACAGAAGTACCATAGACTGCAAAGAGAGCAAACACATTCGCTCTAGAGAGGGTAAAACCAGCCTTCTCCTTGAAGGCAAGGATTCTGAAGCTTTGTCTAATATACTTTGGGCATGTTTCAAGTAAGGACCAGTCCTTGGAGAGGGACATCATGCTTGGAATGGTGGAGGGACAGTCCCAGAGAGGGATACCCTCTATGATATGGACTGACTCAATGACTGGGGTAATAAGGGTAGGCGTGTCAGAAAAAGTAAGGTTGACTCAGGATAGAGCAGAGTTCAGAGCTATTGTACATAGGGTTACTATGAGTCACAGTGACTCAATGGCACATAACAACAAGAGTAAATATGCAATAATATTCAATGTTGTTGTAGTTGTTAATTACAGTTGAGTTGTAGACAACTCAAAGAGACCCTATCAACAAAAGACCTGAACACTTGTTTAACTTTCATCATTTTTCCAAGTTCACAGGGTTTCCAGAGGCAAGTTATTTCAGAAGTGGATGCCCTGCTTCCAAGCTTGTTTTAATTGGGGAGCTCCACCGAACACTGTCCACCATGGGCAATCATTACCGCATTTGACACATCAGTGTCACAGTGTTCAGCGTCACAGCAACCACAAGTTACCTTTGTAGAGCAGATGGCCAGACCAGCGCTATACCACTTAGAAGAATGCTTGACCAAACACAGTTAAAACCAGGCCTGAGGGCTGCAGATTAAAATCACCCACCTTTGGTTTGGTAGCATCACTTTCTGTCCACTATGCCATTTGACCTCTCTCTATGTTGTTGTTAATTGCCATTGAGTCATAGGCGACTCATATTCATTAGAATAAATTTAAATAAGACTATTTTAGAAAAAGTCTATCAGTGGATTTTCAGTGTTGAAATATCCACCTAGCTTCTTTTTTCATCTCAGAAAAACCTTCCTCATTTCCTTATGAAAATAATTAAAAACAAAATAGCAGTACATTTTAGTGCTTCTTTGAGTAATCTGAGTCTTTTAACTATATGTTTTCTAATTAATATTGAAATTTAATTAATTTTGAAATAAGAAACTAAATTTATGAAATTAACTAGCAAAAAATAGCCCTGGATTTTTCCTTGCCATCATGGTTAAGTTTGATAAAAACTTAATTAATCAATAATTTGGAATGAAAAATATTAATGTATGAACTCTCTGGTGAATGTCTCATCTCTTAGGATAACTAGCAAGAGATATATTGCCTTTTCTCCAAGATCTATTGGTCAAATGAGGTCATTTTAAAAACATCTCACCAATTTTTTTAGAGCAGTCAAAAAATCCAAGGCCATAGTTACAAGTAGGTTAAAAATTCAGAATTTGAATCTGAGTATGTTTTTAAACTTTGTCTTTTTCACACACATGACTATTTTGTCTCATAGGAAACTAATAATACATGCACTTAGACCACACACAAAATCATCCATTAAAAACAACACAGTAGAATAAAAATTTGTATTCAAAATTAATAATGTTATTAAAAATGAATTTCCAGTGAGAAAATATTAATATAACTGCAAAGCTATATATTTTGTTATTTTATTCCATTCACTTCAACATTATTTGTTAAATTAAGGCTTAAGAAATGCTCTTCTTCGCCTGAGGATATTCTTCCATCTGAATAAGAATGAAAATTAAAGGAACTCTTTAAGAACATTAGGGCAAAAATATTAATTTTTCTAATATAGAGTAAATGTTAGGATTAAGAATATAAAAATGTTAGAACTAATGATACAAAATGTTTTAAAGTGTATTTAACATCTTTATTGATCCTCATTGGAACATGACTTATATATTGACCTGTCATGGATTCTAGTCTTAGAAACTCAGTGAAGCAATGTCTTGAATTGTTATTAATCTGGAAGAAGTTAATTTGCTTCTGAGGTTTTAATTGTTTTAGATGTTTCATAATATAATTAGAAGTAGTTGGGTAATTTTTTTCTTGTATTATCTTTTAATTTATTTCTGAAACCTAAGTTCATGTTCAAGGATATGACTAATGATACCATTGTTGTTAAGTGTTGTCGAGGCATAGATGACTCATAGCCACCCTATGAATGAAAGACCTGAACACTTGTATAATTATCATCATTTCTCCACGTTCACTGAGTTTCTGGAGGGAAGCTTATTTTGGAAGTGGATGCCACTTCTGCATTATATGTATTTAATTAAAAGTAAGAACTTTAGCTGGTTCTTCTTCTGTGCCTTTGAGTCACCTGTGGCTGAAGTCTGCCCTATCTTGAGCCAGTCTCATTGTCCTTGACACACTTACAACCACTACCCCAGTTATTTTGTCAATCTATCTCATCTGGAGTCTTCCTCTCCTGTTATGTCCTCCCACCCTTCTGAGCCTGATGTTCTTCTACAAGAATAGATCCCTCCTGGTAAGATGTCCAAAGTATATAACGAAGCTTCAAAATCCTAGCTTCTAAGGAGAAGCTTGGTTCCACCCTCTCCAAGACAGACCTGTTTGTTCTCTTGGGGGTCCGTGGTATGTTTAATACTCTCCTCCAGGACCAGAACTCAAAGGCATTGATTCTTTTTCTGTCATCCTTAGTCATTTTCCAACTCTCAGATGTATATCAAGTAATTTCTAAGAACATGCCTTGAATCAGGCACATCTTAGTCTCTGGTTCTGAGTACTCTGGAGAGATCTCCGACAATAGATTTCCTCAGTGCAATTTGTCTCTTGATTTCTTGACTGCTGGTTACAAGAGAGCTGATTGTAAAGCCCAGCAAGCTGACATTGTTAAAAATGTCAATCTCCTCTCCATCTATCATGATGCTGCCAAACGGCTCAGTGTTGAGAATCCTTGTTTTCTTGATGTTGAGCTTCAATGCATATTGAAGATTACTGCTTTTTACTTTCTCCAGTAAGCATTTGATGTCTTCCTTAGCTTCAGAGTTTTGTCATCTGCATATCACAGTTTGTTGACAAGTCTTTCCCCAATCTTGATGTCACATCCCTCATAAAGTTCAGCCTCCTGAATGATTTGTTCTGTATATAGATTGAAAAAAGTATGGAGACAAGACGTATCCATGATACTTCTTCCTGATTTTGAACTGTGCAGTGTTTTCCTGCTCTGTTCTGAGGACTGCTTCCTTTTTCGAGTATAAATTTTCACATGAACACAATTATATGTTCTGGGTTTCCTAGTCTCCTCAAGGTTAATCACAATTTTTTGTGATGCATACAGTCAAAAGTCTGAGAATAGACAATGAAACACATAGACATTACTCATACTTTTGCTTTCTGCCAAGACCCATATGGCATTGGTGGTAATGTCTCACTCTAGTGCCATGACCTCTTCTAAACTCAGCTTGTATTTCTGGTAGTTCTCGGTTGAAGTGCCGTTCCATTAATTTTTTTTTATAATCTTCAGCAGATTTTAGCTTTTGTGATATTAGTGACATTGTTCAATAATTTCCACACTCTTTTTTTTAGAATAGGAGTAACAATACACCACAACAATATAAAGGTAAATAGTCCAATAGAAAAATGGCCACAGGATATGAACTGACACTTCACCAAAGAAGACATTCAGATGGCTAAAAAGCACATGAAGAAATATTCAAAATCCCTAGCTCTAAGAGAGATGCAAATTAAAACAACTATGAGATACCATCTCACCCCAGTCAGAATAGCAAAATTTAACAAAACAGCAAGCAACAAATGCTGGTGAGGTTGTGGAGAAACTGGAACCCTTATTCACTGTTTGTGGGAGTGTAAAATAGTGCAATCACTGTGGAAGGCAGAATGGTGCTTTCTCAAAAGTTGCAAATAGAGATACCATTTGACCCAGAAATTCCACTACTGGGAATATACCCCAAAGAGACCATAACTGACATCCAAGCAGATATATGCACATCCATGTTTATTGCGGCTTTGTTCACAATAGCAAGGAGTTGAGAACAACCTAAGTGCCTATCAACAAACGAATGGATAGAGAGGCTGTAGTATATTCACACAATGGAATACTACGCTGCATTGAAAAACAAGGAACTCATGCAATATTATTCAAAATGGGTCATCCTGGAGGACATTATGCTGAGTGAAGTATCTCAGTCACAAAAGGACACATACTGCATGGTGTCACTGTTGTAAAATAGGACTGACATCAGGATTAGGGGGAGACAGAGAAAGATGGGTTCAATAAT
Source organism: Elephantulus edwardii (assembly GCF_000299155.1). Classification (NCBI taxonomy): domain Eukaryota; kingdom Metazoa; phylum Chordata; class Mammalia; order Macroscelidea; family Macroscelididae; genus Elephantulus; species Elephantulus edwardii. The sequence goes on from NW_006399864.1 coordinate 7,838,873, forward strand.
GTATACAACATTGAAACAGATAAGGGAGAAAATTGTTTAAAAGGGATATGCGATTAGGTATTTTTGTCATGACAAGAGTCCAGAGTGAAGGCTGCATAGTGGAGTGGACTTGGGGGAGGGTTTGTAAAACACTGACGTAATTTTTCTTTTACTTTTCCAAGAGGGTAGTGTACTAGGAGAGAGGGTTTGGAGGGGAGAAAAGTGCAACAATGAATGAATGGAAACCCAAAGTCTCTGTAAATTTTCATTGAAATGAATATAAATTGAAAAAAAGAAAAAAAAAAGAATAACAATAGATCTCTCTCACTCAGGTGGTTAGGTAGTTATTACCTAGATTTCCTGGCACAACCTGGTGAGCATATCCAGTGCAGCATACTTTTGTTGGAATATGTCAATTGGTATGCTATCAATTCCTGAGGCCTTGGTGTTTGCCAATTCCTTCAAAGCAACCTGAAATTCCTCCTTCATTACCATTACCTTTTGGTCAGATTTTTTTTCTTTAAATTCTTCTGTGTCAACCTATTCTTTCTGGTATAGTGACTTTGTATACTCCTTTTATCTTTTTTTTTTAATGCTTCCTAGATCATTCAATATTCTATCCATACCATCCTTAAGTAATGCAACTTGAGGCTTGAATGTGCTTTTAGTTTTCTTTAATTTAAGAAATGCTGAGCCAGTTCAGTGCTTTTGATTTTTTGACTCCAGCTCTTAGCATATTTCATTCTAATACTTTATTTTGTCTTCTCAACTTGCCCTCTAAAATCTTCTGTTCAGCTCCTTACCTTTCTGCTTCATTCCCTTTGTTTGGATTCTTGGTTTTCTTGTACAACATTTAGCTTTTCTTCTGATGTTCATCTCAGTCTTTTCTTCCTCTTCTGACTTTGTAACGACCTTTTGCATTCTTAGTGGATGATATTCTTCTATCTTCCCACAGCTCATCTGATCTCCATTCATTAGTGTTCAAATCTGTTCCTAAGATGGTCCTTAAATTCAGGTGGGATAGACTCAAGGTCAAATTTTGGTTCCTGTGGATTTGAGTTAACTTTCCTTAGCTTTAGTTTGAACTTACATATAAGCAGTTGATGTTCTGTTCCACAATCAGTACCTGACCATGTTTTCACTGCTGATATTGAGCTTCTCCAATAATTTTTTCCCACAGATTTGTCAATTGAGTTCCTGTGCAGATCATCAAGTGAGGTCCATGTATATAGTCGCCATCTATATTTCTTATAAGAAGTATTTACAATTAATAAATTATTGATTATAAATCTTTTTATCCCCAGCCTCATTGCTGTCACCAAGTCCATGTTTTCTAACTGCTAATCCTTCTTTCCTGTTCCCAACTTTTGCATTCCAGTTACCCACTATTATTAATGCACTTTGGTTGTATTTGCAATTGATTTCTAACCACAAAATTTGGCAGAATTATATATTTCCTCCTCTTTGGCTCTGATTGTTGGTGTATATATTTGAATGGTAATGGTATTCACCAGACATCTTTTTATGTATATAGATACTCTCCTGTCAATCACAGCATTGTTTTTCAAGATAAATTGAGAAATGATTTTATTAACTATGAGAGTGACCCCGTTTATTCTCACCTTTTCATTGCTGCTGTAATAGATTGTATAATTGTCTGATTCAAAATGTTTCATGCCAATCCGTCTCATTTCACGAATGTCTAGTATTGTCAATATTTATGCATTCCATTTCTTTCTTCATGATGTCCTGTTTTTCTACATTCATGCTTCTCATAGTTCACATTCCAATCTTTAACATCTGATGACAAATGTTACTTCTCCTTTGCCTTTCCAGGAAGAAGTATTAGCCATCCACTTCCAAAATAACAGGTCTTTGGAGATCCTTTGAACAATAAAGCACACTAAAAGTAGATTACTAAATATGGCACCTGAGACCAAGGTTTCAAATTTGGAACCACAAAAGCAGTGGTGATCAAGGAGAAAGTTTAAGCTGCTCTGAAGGAATTGGTAAAAAGCAAGGCCCCCCAAATTGTTGGTGTACCGACTAACATATTTCAACAAACAGATGCATCTCTGGATATGCTCACCCGGTTGTGCCAAGAAATCTGAAGGATGATTACCTGACCAACTGACTGGAAAAAAATGTGGAACCAACAGAAATGACTGAAACAGTAAATTGACAGAGAACAGCCAAAATACAAGCTGCATATAGAAGAGGCTATGCCACCAGGGATTCATTGCCAATGTCAGAGCCAATTGGCTGAAAGCAAAGGATACCAGAAGCAAGTCAATTTGTGTTTTATTGACTATACAAAGGCCTTTGTGTAGATCACACCAAAATGTGGCTAACGTTGAGAAGAATGTGAATCCCAAAACACTTCACAGTGCTCATGTGAAACCTGTACTTAGACCAGGAAGCAGGAAACCAAACAAAGCAAGGAAACACTGCATGGTTCACGATCAAGAATATACCATTAATTACCAAAAACCAAACAAATATGTGTTGGAGGAAGTGTACTCAATGTACTTCCTAGAGGGAAGTATTGTGAAACTTCGTTTTGTATTCTTTGGTTATGTTATCAGAAGGTGTCAGACCTTAAAGGAGAGAGTCAGTGAAAGAGAGTACAATCCTCAAAGAGATGCTTCGACAGTTTGAGTGCAAACATAGGCTTGGAGGAGGTTTCGAGGTGAATGCAATATAGAGTAGGGTTATGTTCTGTGCTTCATAGAGTCCCAAATGAACTGCATCTAACAACAACAATATTAATTTAGGATAATAATCTATTTTTAATTTACTGAGCTTTATTTTAAATATCTTTCACTTGTCATGGTGGTGTTGTGTACCATCAAGTTGGAATTAGCCCATAGCTGACCCTCTAGAGGGTTTTCAGAGACAACTTATCACACAGGAGGATTACTGTCCATCTTTTTCCCACAGAGTAGCTGGTGAATTCAAACTGTGTGCCTTCCAGATTGCAGTGCAGTTCCTTACCACTCGGCCACCAGAGCTCCCATTTAAAAAGACAGGTACAAACCAAATGCTATTTCAAGGGCTCCTTAGAGTACTTGGCAATTTGAGTGTGCATGTATGTAATTTTTATATATTTGGCTGCAGCTAGTCATAGAATTCTGACGGTAAAAAAAACCTGAACATAACTCTACCTAATATTTGTTGAGGACATAGCTTTTAGAGGTACAATGCCAAATATGTCATTATCTCTAAACTTAAAAGAACTCTGTGTTACAGGATTTGAGACAACTAAGGACGGCACATCCTCCTTTGAAAGTTTGGTCTTTTAGATAAAGAAAATGTGAATACAATTGGAAAAAAAATTTTTGTGTGTCAGATTACCATATAGTGTCCAGTTCTACAATACAGAGTCAAACTGTATCACATGCCTAGCCTGATTCAGAGTTGTTGTTGTTGTTATGTGCCATTGAGTCGTTTCCGACTCATAGCGACCCTATGCACAACAGCTCTAAACCCTGCTCTATCCTGTGCCAACCGCACCGCCTCTGACACACCCATCCCGATTACCCCAGTCACCCAATCAATCCATCTCATAGAGGGTCTTCCCCTCCTGCGCTGTCCCTCCACCCTCCCAAGCATGATGTCCCTCTCCAAGGACCCGTCCCTCCTGGCAACATGTCCAAAGTATGTCAGACAAAGCCCCAGAATCCTTGCCTCCAAGGAGCAGCTTGGTTTAATCCTCTCCAAGATGGATCTGTTTGTTTTCCTGGCAGTCCATGGTACATTCAGTACCCTTCTCCAGCACCACAGCTCAAAAGCATCCACTCTTCTTCTGTCCTCCCTAGTCATTGTCCAACTCTCTGATGCATAACAAGCGATTGCAAATACCATGACCTGTATCAGGCGCACCTTAGTCTCCAGAGAGACACTGTTGCTCCTGAGTACCTTTGAGAGGTCCCTAACGGCAGACTTTCCCATCGCGATACGCTTTTTGATTTCCTGACTGCTGGTACCAAGAGTGTTGACTGTGGAGCCGAGCAAAGTGAAGCTGTGAACACTCTCAATCTCTTCGTCATCCATCCTGACGCTGCCAATTGGTCCAGTGGCGAGAATCTTTGTCTTCTTGACGTTGAGCCTTAGTCCATACTGAAGGCTGCAGTCCTTGACCCTTCGCAGCAAGTGCATGAGGTCCTCCTCAGTTTCAGCAAGCAAGTTTTATAAAATATATACAATCTCTAAATTTATAGTCATTTAATACATCACCTCCCGATAATTGTTTTACTACTTGAAAACAGCCTTTTAACTACCTACAGAGAGATAACGTTATGGAAACATACATAATACCTTATCATGCCACTCAGCTGACTGCTACAGCTACACAAGTAATTGAGCTAACCTTGTTTCCTAACATGGCAAATAAATCACACCTATTTCTCTTCTTTCAAAACTAATTCTGCATTTTAGTATTTTGCCTGAAAAATTTGAAAATTAAAGCCATGTTCTTGCCCTTCTCCACTTTACTCACGCTTATTTACACATTTCCCATTCCAGAGTTCACAAACAGACAAATGTACGTGCAGAAGGGTAACGAGCCTACTATCTAAGACAAAAAATAGGAAAGCACTAATGCAAAGGATGAACGTTGAAGACAAAACATTTTGCAGCTTGGGAAAGCATTCCAGAAATGAGGTAGATTTCTAGGGATTTTTCTTTTTAGAGTTTTTCTTTTTGAATTAATTTCCAATTAGTTTCCAAGCTTAGACTCACCAGAAAACAATGATAAAGACAACCCAACTTTCTAATGAAATGGAGCTATTTCCACTATGCTTTATAACCTCATATTAAAAGAGTGTGTGTATAACTCAGTGTGTGTGTGTGTGTGTGAGAGAGAGAGAGAGCGAGACTTTTAATACATATCTTTTCTAAATAACACATTCACACATATATAAGGTATAAGATATATGATTTAAGATATAAGATATATAAGATATAAAATAATGATTTCATCCAAATTCTATCTTCTCTGTTAATTCAGGGTTTACAAAACTCCGCCCTTTGGTAATCTATCAAACCCTATACTATATAAATTAAGGTTTAGAGAGAGAAACAAGATATTAAAAATTTCAAGGTCAATGCAACATGAGATAGGGGCAGACTTAATATTTTTACTTTTATTATGCTGAGCTAAAACTCTTCAATATCTGTTTATTATATCTTCATTTATCCCTCTTATTAAATTTCTACATTATACTGTGCTTATATATTAAGCATAAAAAAGCCTTTTGTCTAGAAAGGAGACACATAGGTCAAGTTAAGGTAATTAAGCTAGGTGCCTTTGTGGGGTGTAACACACAGAAGAAGAATGAACTGCACCTTCCTCAGTAGGCATGTAGCCATTTCTAACTACGTGTATATGTATGTATGTTTGTATGTATAGGTATATACATTTGCATAGCATTTGTTGTAGTGAAAATTGAAGATTTAGGTATAAAATACACTGTGCACTATGCCAAAATAATTCTAACAGGAAGAGGCAGGTTTTATTACTATTATTTCATATGCAGAATAAGAAATTACTGTATTTCTGATACATTTAGAACACACTTGGAACTATAAATATCATTTGGAGCATTAATTAGAACTCAGTACATTTTGTCTTTCTGAGTTATCCCTTGAAATCATCTGTTCAGTTTTCATATATAATCATTGTTTCCTTTTGCTTTAACTCCTCTATACTCGAAGGCAACTTTCAGAGTATCTTGTGATGTTAGTTTCAAGAATTTCTTTCTTTGCTGTCTTTTAAGTGTCCTTTTGATTTCTTCATTTATTGTATGCTGGATGTCCTCTCACAACTTCTCTGGTCTTCAGACATTGGCTTTCAATGTATCTAATCTGTTATTAAGTTCACTTCTAAATTCAGAGTGATACGCTCAAAGTAGTATTTTAACCTTTTTAAGTACACTCATACATTGCAGCTGAATTTTGCCTTACATTTTAGCAATGATGATCTTTTTGCAGTCATCTTTGTTGTAACTGATGATATTAGCTTTCTTTGTAGTCTCTTTTAATGCATGAAATCTATTTGATACCTGCTTATTTTAGCAGGCAAGAACTTCATGTCTACTCAATGTTATTTATTTTTTTAAAAAGTATTTGCAAGGAATCAGTCAGTCATGCATAATTCTTTCATACAATTTCTGTCTTCATTTTAATATTTTCAGTCTATTACTCTTTCTTTGTTGTTTTCAAGTTTTGCATCCCAATCACTAGTAATTATACATGCGTATTGGCTCCATGTTTGATCGATTCCATATTGCAGAAGTCATGACACAAGAGCAAAGTAATGCTTTTCATTGCATGAAAATTCACTCCATCTATGTCCTCAAGTTGGACTCTTCTTTGAGGAAGAATCTCTTCCACAAAGTTTAAGGTTGCCTTCCAACCTGAGGGGTTTATCATCTTGCATTTTACTGGGGTATGTTGTACCGCTATTCATAAGAAATTTAATTATTGAGTGCAATAAGGTTCTTGCTTCATAGCATACATTTTACTAAATATTTTATTAAAATATTCCATATTGTCATTTAATAGGAATAAAACTTAATAAAGATACATCTTCAGATATAAGAAATAAGAAGCAGTTATTCTAAATCCATTTATGCTAAGAATTCTTAAATTATATTTTTTGTGAATGGATATTTGTATCTGCCAGCCATTGTTTTTCAGTTGCCTTATAATAATTCAGGCTATTATAAAAAATAAATCCACTAGAATCATAAGATGGAAGTGGTTATATTCCATGACTGCCAAAGAATAAACAAGTCTGTTTTGGGAGGAAATGCAAACAGCATGCTCCTGTTAGGTAAAGATGGTGGCATTTGTTCATATACTTTGGACATAATGTCAAGGGTGGTCAATCCTTGAAAAAAGACCTACTGCTGGGAAAGATGGAAGGTCAGTGAAAGAAAGGAAAGCCCTCAACGAGGATTGACACAATGACTGCAACAATGCACTTGAACATATCAGAGAGTGTGAGAGCATCACAAGCTGAGGCAAGGATCAGATCCGTTGTTCATACAGTCTCTATGAGTTGGCACCAACTTGATGTCATTAATAACAATAACAGCATTATCTATGAAGTTTTGGTAATATAGTGAACTATGTGTTGGGCTGCTAACTGAAAGTTCAGTAGTACAAGTCCACCAGATGTTCTGCAATAGATGATGATGCTAAATATTCTACAACATACAAGACAGCATCTGATAGTAAATAATTAACTTGCCCACAGTAGCAATATTGTTGATAGAGAAACCAGCAATTGTGGACCATAAGTGTTTATAGGAATGTAATATATTTCTGCTGCATATATTGAGATTAACAATATGTCTAATAAGTCCAGCGCATCTAAAAAAAAGAACTTCTTGATTGTTGATACTGTTCTTCAGATAGTTTAGAGATGTTCATTGGTCCGTATGAAACTGAAGAGACTATTATATTAATGTTGTACAAAGACAATGATCTGGGAATATACCCTAAAGAAACCATAACTGACATCCAAGCAGATATATGACACCCATGTTTATCATGGCTTTGTTCACAATAGCAAGGAGCTGGAAACAA
>NW_006399864.1:7847019-7848806 GCF_000299155.1 Elephantulus edwardii
AAACTTTCATTAAAATAAAATAAAAATATTAATAAGAAAGACAATGATCTGTTCTAAATTTTGTTAGAATGCTTTATGCTAAAGATTCTCTTCTACCTTCTAATTTCCTCCTTCCTCTGACCCCTCCACATCTTCATCCCTAACAACAATATTTAAACCATTTACAATACTACCACCTTGGGATTTAAGTACTATTCTCCTGACTGGTGAACTCCACTAACAGCCCTTCAGTTCACAAGAAGTGCTCTTTTACAACATGCCTAATACTCTCATCTTCCATTGTTGGTATAAACTATTGGTTTCAAACTTTGCCCAAATGTGTCTAATTTCTGCACTTTTGTCATATACCACTACTACTACCATATCCAAACAACAATTTAGTCTTAGTTACCATAATATCTTACCCAAATTATTATCATTCTCTAAGTATCAATCTACTCACAAATTCTGTCCCAAATATATTTTCACAATATAGATACAGAATGGTTAATTCAATATAAATCAATCCTTTTTAAAAATTTTTCTACTAGTTTATTTATAAAATTCAAATACATTGTTTTCAAGAACAAATTCTTTAAATTTCTCTCACCCCCTCCATCAAATTATACATGATTCATCCCCACGTCCCCCTGCACATCCACATCTCTCTGCTTCTAACCTCTCTTACCCCTGTTGTATTCTTATATTCATTCTGCAATAGTGGTTTTATGCAATATTTTTCCTTGTGGGACTGAGTTAGTTCACTCAGAATAATGCTCTATAGTCCCTCCCAAGTTAGGTAATAATTTACAAAATCATTGCTCCTACATGCTGCATAGTAGTATTCCATTGTGTGATGTACCATACTTTCTCAATCCATTCATTTGTGTTTGGACCTTTGGGCTGTTTCCATATTCTTTTGATGGTGAATAATGCCAGTATGAACATTGATGTATAAATATCAGTTTGTGCCTCAAATTCTCATTTTCTCATGGTATATTCCAAGTAGTGGAATAGCTGGATCATATGGTATTTCTATGTTCAGCTTATTAAGGAAGCGCCAAATTGCCTTCCAGAATGGTTGTACCATTTTACAATTCCGCCAACAAAGTCTAAGCGTTCCTTTCTTACTGCATCCTCTCCACCATCTATTACTTGCTGCCCTGTTAAACTTTGCCATTACTGGAGTGAGATGGTACCTCATTATTTTGATTTGCATCTCTCTTATTGCCAGTGATTTGGAGCATTTCTTTATGTGTCTGTTTGCCATTCAAACATCTTCCTCTGTGAAAATTCTTTCCATATCTTTTGCCCATTTTGTAATTGGGTTATCAGTCTTTTCTTCTGGAGGACCAGGAGTATTCTGTAAACTTTTGTTATGAGACTCTTGTCTGAGATGGTATTACTAAATATTTTTTCCCAGTCTGTAGGTTTTCTTTTCACCCTGCTGGAAAATGTTTTTGATGCACACATGGATTTACTCTTTAGAATGTTTCATTCATCAATTTTATCCTCTTTAGATTGTACATTTCTCATTGTATTTAGCAGTCTCTTTATACCTTGGACTAGTGCTTCTAAGTTTGTTCCAAGTTTGTTTCTTACAAACACTATGGTTTTGGACTTCATTTCCAGGTCTCTGATCCAGTTTGAGGTGATTTTTGTGTATAGTGTGGGATGTGGATTCTGTTTCAGCTTACTGCAGGTGGCAGTCCAGTTTTGCCAGCACCTGTCAGTTTTTGAAGAGGTTATAATTCCCCCATTTGATGACATTGATTCCCTTGCTGAATATCAGTTGACCTTAAATAACT
>NW_006399864.1:7849332-7856337 GCF_000299155.1 Elephantulus edwardii
AAAGATATTATATATTAAGTTATTTTTATTGAATAACTACTCACAGTAATTTTATGAGTAATGTATATGAACCCTGCACTATCTTGTGCCATTCTCACAGTCCCTGATAGATTCAAGCTCATTGTATCGACTACTGAATAAATCCATCTGGTTGATGGTCTTCCTTTTCTTCACTGTCCCTCTACCTTTGCAAGCATATGGTCCCACTCCAAGGAGTAACCTCTTCTAGCAAGATGTCCAAAGTATGGGGAAATATAGTAGATATACTAGCCACTCTGAATCCAAGACAGACAAGCTCCTCCCTTGCAATTTACAGGAGAGGAAACCCTCTGGAGAATCAATTTGAGTCAATTCCAACTGTACCACAATGAAGCACCAGGAGACAGTTGGTACCATTTAGGTTGAGGGATTACACAAGTAAAACAAAATAGTGCAGTGAGAATTATCCACTGATTCATTATGTATGAACTAAAATATGACTCCTTGAATGCAATAAATTATATGCATGCTTACATGAAAATACTGACAACCAAGAGTGGGCCATAAATCCAGCAGGTGCTCCACAGGAGACAAATGTTCTACCTAGAGCTCTTGCAATTCATAGCCTCAGAAAACCTGAGGGAGGGTCAGCTATAATTCGATGCTGACTTGCCTGCGATTTGGGTTTTGTTCTTAGTGTTACTCAAATAAAGATCCCCTCCCTTTTATATATACCTACTTTTCCCCCCATTAGAACTAAAATGTCAAAAAAGCAATAGTTAAAATGTTTTGGGGTGTTTTGCTTTTCTCCTTTTTCATTATACATAAAGCTTTAAGGTTAGATGTTTCTATATATAAATTTTTGCCCTAAAATATTTAATAGGTGATGGCAACTTTTGTGAAAATTATCTCAGAAAATTGATGAACTAACTGGAATTATACATCATCATTATTTTCTTATGCTTTGTAATACCTCCTGCTCTGAAAAATAATGCTAAAGTGGTTCTAATAATACTGATGGTTCTAATTCTTTTATGAATGAGGTAATATAAATAAATAAAAAGCATCTCTGATAGCCATTACAAGTCCTTTGAGAAATGAGGTAATTTATACATAAATGAATGCATTAATAAATGAAATGTAAGCAGTAAACTATCTTGTTATTCTGTTATGATGACAGTACACTCTAAGAATTGACAAAAATAGTTATGCTGAGAAAATGGATTGTCTATGGATGGGAAATGTTATTAAATTCTAAATGGAATGAAATTGACAAAATAATTTCAAGTATTTATTGTGAAAAAGAGTTGTACACATTAAATTGAAAATAATTTATATGTAGTTTGTTAATATAAATATATAAATAAGAAAATCTAAGTATAACTATGAAAATTTGTTTCAGAGGAATTTTTAGTAGACATTTAACTCGAATATTAAATTCAAGGACAAGGTTAGTGAGCTTTCAAGAAATAATAAGTCAATAAGATATTTTGGTATATATTGTTACTTTTCAATGCAATACGCTTTCTCTCAATGTGATGAATTGCTTAAATTACTTTGAAAGTGTCTTTGACAATTGGAGAAACTAGAAGATATCTAAATTCCTGGGAAAAGAATACTGAGGAAAACTATTTGGAAGGTATCAGGCTACATTGATAATAATATTTTGTCTCCAACTGAATTATTCCAACCTATGTGTGGAACTGCTATGGTAGCACAATTAAGAAATGTAAAGACCTATTGCATTGGGAAAACAGGCTCTCAAGGACCTCTTTAAAGTGTTAAAGAACAATACTGGCAATTTAAAATACCCAAGTCATGGTATTTTTGATTCCTATGCACTTGAAAGTTGGCCACTGAATAAAGAAGACTGAAGAGAAACCAGAGCTTTTGAATTTTAATGATGGTGAAGAGTACTTACTCTGCTAAGGACTGCTAAAATAACAAGTCTGTTTCAGAGACATTGCAGCCATGGTTAAAGGCAAGGATTACAAAACTTCATTTCACAGGCTTCAGGCATGTTGTTAGGAGGAGCCAGTCCTGGGGAAAAGACCTCATCCGGGGATAAACAGAGGCTCAGCAAAAGAAAGAAAGAGCCTCTCAATGAGCTGGATTAACACAGTGGCTGCAACAATGGGCTTAAATATGGCAGAAATGGTGGCAATTATTAAGGATATAGAAAGTTCAGATCTGTTCTTAATACAGTCACTAAGCTGAGAAAAGGTGCTGTGTACTTACGAAGCAGCCATTTGCTCTTTTCCTTCATACCAAAAGGTACCCCAGTATTCACCTGGGGTGTCCATTCATTCCTAAAATGTCCTTACACTCAGCTTCAAGTATGGATCTCTACTAGTATCAGACAACCAATAATTCTACCTTGATTGCAAAATTATGGTACAATTTCAAGCCTATTACACAGATGACATTCTCCTGAGTTCTAATTAAGTACACTATTTTGTCAGTATGAAAGAAAACAACCTTAAGACAAAATTAACATTGAAGAGGCCAAAGAACTTGATGAAAAGAAATAATTCCCTTATTAATAACACTGAACTTCTGAAATAAACAAAACTTGCTCAACTTTTCATTTCTGTTAATCAGTATTTATTAATATCTTGTTTCTTAAAATAATCTTCTAACTGATATGTTGTTGCTGTTCTTGTGGGCTGTCACACTGCTTGCAAGTCATAGTCTCCTCTAGGACAGAGTAAGAGCTCTACCTTAAGGTTTCAAGGCTGTAATCTCTGCTGAAGTAGATAATTAGGTCTTAGATCAGCATAATGGTTAGTAGATTCAAAACACCAGCCTATTGGTCAACAGTTAACCTTGAGTGCTTGGCCACTAGGGAGTTCTGGTGGCATAGATCATAGGGAATTTGCATTGCTGTCCCTAAGTGACACCACTCCAGCGCTTCTTCCTTCAAGACCACAGGCTCTTGTTCATATGTTGTTTCATGAAATTCTTCTGTGTCTGCTAATTCCTTTTTGTACAATGACTCTGTATACTCTTTCCATCTTTTTTTAATGCTTCCTGGATCATATAATATTCTGCTCAAAGCATCCTTAAGTATTGCAACTCAAGGCTTGAATTTGTTCTTCAGTTCCTTGAGCTTAAAAAATACTGAGAGAGTTTGGATCTTTTGATTTTCTGACTCAAGCTCTTCATACATTTCATTGTAATACTTTGTCTTCCCACGCTGCCCTTTGAAATCTTCTGTTCAACTCCTTAATATCTTGGTTTCTTCTCTTTGGTTTGGCTTCTTGATGCTCTAGCACAACATTCAGTTTCTTCTGACACCCATCTTAGTCTTTCTTCCTCCTGTGTGTTTGCAATGACCTTTTAAATTCTTGCTGGACTATATTCTTGATATCCTTCCATAGCTCATGTGGTCTTCGCTCATTAGTGTTCAAGGCCTCAAACCTGTTCCTGAGATGGTTTTTACATTCAGATGGGATAGACTCAAGGTCAAATTTTGGTTCCCATGGATTTGATTTAATTTAACTCAGCTTCAACTTGAACTTGCACATAAGTAGTTCGTGGTTGTTCCACAATCAGCACCTGACCTAGTTTTCACAGCTCATATTGAATTTTTCCAGAGTCTTCCCACACATATAATCTATTTGATTCCTATGCATACCATCAGGTGAAATCTATGTAGATAGCCCTGATTTATGCATCTTATAACACGTATTTGCAATGAATAAGTCATTGATTGTGTAATATTCTACCATTCTATCTCCCGTTTCATTTCTGTCACCAAGTCCATATTTTCCAACTACTGATTCTTCTTCTCTGTTCCCAACTTTTGCATTCCATTCACTCATTGTTATCTTAATTGCATGCTCAATCAATCTCCACAAAAGTTGGTAGAAATCTTCTACTTCATCCTCTTTGGCTCTGGTTGGTGGTGCATATATTTAAATGATGATGGTATTCACTGGACTTTCTTGTATGCATGCATATGGATATTATCCTGTCACTCACAACATTGTATTACAAGATGTATCTAGAAATGATTTTTTTAACTATGAAAGCAGCCCCATTTGTTGTGTTGTTTTGTGCTATCAAATCACCTGTGACTCATAGACACCATACCTATACCAGCTCTGAAGCCTGTCTTATCCTGAGCAGTCTCACTGACTCCAACATCCTTGCTCCCAGTGATCCAGTTACTCTATCAATCCATCTCATCTGGGATCTTCCTCTCCTCCTAAGCATGATGTCCTTCTCTGAGGACCAGTTTCTCCTGACCACACGTCCTAAGTATGAAAGATGAAGCTTCAAAACCCTACCCTCCATGGATAAACTTGGTTTAAACCTCTCCAAGACAGATCTATGTTAGTTTTTTGTTTTGTTTTGTTTTGTTTTTTGAGGTCCATTATGTGTCTCTTCTCCAGTACCACAACTCAAAGACATCAATTCTTCTGTCATCATTAAGTCATTCTCCAACTATCTGATGAATAGCAAGTAATTACAAAAACTATGACCTGGATCAAGCACGCCTTAGTGTCTAGACGAGCATTGATTGTGGAGCCAAGTAAGCTGTGATTGTTAACAACCTCAATTCTCAAGCTCTTCTCCATTTTTCATGATGCTGTCAGTTGGGCCAGTGTGAAAATATTTGTTTTGTTGATGCTGAGAGTCAATCCATATTAAAGACTACAGTCTTTGATCTTCTGATGCAAGTGCTTCAGGTTCTCCCCAGTTGCAGCAAGCAAGGTTGTGTCACCTGCATAACGTAGGTTGTTGATGAATCTTTTTCCAATCCTGATGTCACATTCCTTTTCACAAAGCCCAGACTCATGAATTATCTGTTCTGCATTTAGATTGAAAAGGTATTGAGACAAAATGCATCCTTGATGCACTCCTTTCCTAATTTTGAACCAGTATTTTCTTGTTTTGTTCCAAGGACTTCTTTCTGGTATGAGTAGAGGTTTCACATGATCACAATCAAGTGTTCTGGGATTCCTAGTCTCCTCAAGATGAGCCACAATTTGCCGTGATCCACCTAGTCAGATACTTCTACATAGTCAATGAAACACAGATAGACATTCTTCTGGTACTCTTTTTGCCAAGATTCATCTGACATTGGCAATAATGTCTCTAATCCTATGACCTCTTCGAAACCCAGATTGTATTTTTAGTAGTTGTCTTTTGAGCTACTGTTCCCGTCATTTTTTGTGGGGTAAGTTTTAGGAAGATTTTGCTTGCATGTGATACCAGGGATATTGTTTGATAATTTCCACACTCTGTCAGGTCACCTTTTTTTTTTTTTGAATGGGAATTATGAATCTCTTCCAGTCAGATGGCCAGACAGTTGTCCTCCAGATTTCTTCGCATAACCTGGTGAGCATATCCAGATAGCCAATCTAGAAATGGACCATATTTGAAATGGCAAAATTATACCAGAATTACCATGTGAATGCGTGTTGTTTGTGTTCGTTTTTTTGAGTGAAGTGAAACTCATAATGGCACTAGGAACAACAGATGTGAACCCTGTCCTAATCTGCGCCTTTATCATCATTTCTGACACATGTATATTCATCAGTGCTGTTACCGTCGTAAACACTGGTTGAGAATCTTCCTCTCTTTTTCTGATCCTCTCCCTTTGCAATTATGATGCCCATTTTCAAGAATAGCCTTTTCTAGCCCAAATATGTGGCAAAGTCTTTAAAAAGCACTCTGGCTGCATTTTTCCCCAAGACATAATCTGTTTGTTTTTCTGACAGTTTAGGGGATATTCAGTGTTTGCCCCCAACATCATAGCTCAAAGGCACAAACTACTTTTCTGTCATCCTTATTCATTGTCCAGCTCTCAGATGGACAGTAAGAAATTGAAAAGACCATGGCCTGAATCAGGTGCGCTTCAGTTTTCAAACTGACATCATTGTTTCTCAGGAATTTGGAGAAGTCCCTGAAATAGATTTGCCGAATGAAATATGTCTCCGGATCTCCTGACTGCTGCTACCAAGGGTGTTGATGGTGGGTTCAAGCCAGATGATACATTTGAAAATTTCAATTTCCATCTATCATTATGTTGCTTACTGGTCAAGGGGTGAGGATTTATCTTCCTGATAGTGAAATGCAATCCAAATTGAAAGTTGCAGCTGTTGGTCTTCTGCAGCAAGCATTTAAAGTCCTCCCTAATTCTAGCAAGCAAGGTCATGTCATATGCACAGCACAGGTTAGTAAGTCTTCCTCAGATTCTGCCACATTTTTCACAGAATTCAGCTTCTTGCTTCATTAACTCAGCCTACAAATTGAACAAGTTTGGAGAAAAGATACAACCTTCATACACACTTTTCCTGATTGTAAACCATGCAGTGTTCCTTTGCTCTGTTTAGGTATAGCTGAGATATCAGCAGCTTGGTCTAAGTTTTCTAAGAACATAATTAAATATTATGGGATTTCCATTCTTCTCACAGTTAGCAAGTTTGTTATAGCCCACATAGTCATATGCATTTGCATAGTCAATAAAAAACACAAATTGATATTTTCCTGGTGTTCTCTGCTCTGAGCCAGGATGCCTCTGGCATCAGAAATGATATCCCTTGTGTCATGATTTTCTTCTAAATCTAGCTTAAACTTTAGGAAATTCTCTTTTATTGTACTTTTCTAGCTTTTTGGTTTTTTAAATTTATCTTCAGTAGTATATTTCTTGCATGGGATGTTAATGTTACTGTATTATAATTTCCACATTCTGTTGGATCATCTATTTTTGAGAATGGAAACAAATGTGTATATTCTAGTCACTTGGCCAGGCAGATGTAATACAAATATCATGACACGGACTGGTGAGCTGGTTCAGGACTGCATCTGTTAGTTGAAACAAGTCAATTGGTATACTATCAATTACCTGGGCCTTTGTTTTTTTCCTCCCAATGCCTTCAGATAATTTCTAAATTCTTCTTTTATTGTCATTGGTACTTTTACATATTGTACTTCCTGAAATTTTTCAGTGTCAACTAATTCTCTTAGGTACAATTTCCTTCAGTGCATCTTGAACTCCTCCTTTTTTTTAAATTT
>NW_006399864.1:7856623-7858945 GCF_000299155.1 Elephantulus edwardii
GTGACTGAGATATTTCACTCAGCATAATGTTCTCTGGGGTCACCCACTTTGAATAATATTGCATGAGTTCCTTGTTTTTCAATGCTGCGTAGTATTCCATTGTGTGGATATACCACAGCTTCTCTATCCATTCGTTTGTTGATGGAACTCCTCCTTTTATTACCATTGCATCTTGTTCCCGTACTTCCTTAAATAATTCCGTCTCAAACATTTCATTTTGCTATAATGACTGTGTATTCCTACCATATTCTTTGAGGCAACTAAAAAGTCTCTTCTGTCATCCATTTTTTGTAGTTTGTTTTTGGTTTTGTTTTTTTTCTTCTCTGTAGGAACCATTTATTCTTTTCATGTATTTTATCTTTGATATCATCCCATAAATCATCTGGTCGTCAATCATTGGTGTCTAATACCTCAAACATACTCTTGGGATTTGTTTTGTTTTGTTTTGTTTTGTTTTGTTTTTCATTGAAGCAGAGTAGACTCATGGCCATAATTTGTTTCCGGTTGACTTGTTCAAATTTTTTAAGCTTCAATTTGAATTTACACATGATTATTTAATGGTGTGTTCCAAAGTCAGCACCTGGCCTGGTTTGACTGCTGATACTTGGTTTTTCCACTGATTTTCTTGCAAGTATTTTCGATGAGATTCCTGTGTAATTCATCCGGTGAGGGTCATATGTAAAGTTGTCTTTTCTGTTGTTGTTTTTTTAAAAGGTATTTGCAATGAGTATGTCATTGAATGAACAAATCGAGTCATTTGAAACCCAGCTTCATTTCTGTTCAACCAAGACTATACTTTCTACCATTCCTTCCTCATTGTTTCCAACTTTTGCATTAAAATCACCAGCAGTTATTATCTTGATTGAATGTTTGATCAATTTTGGGCTGCAAAACTTGGTAGAAATCTTCAATTTCTTCCTCTTTTGCTTTAATTATTGGTGTCTAGATTATAGATATTAGTCATATCACTGTATAAAATAGTAAAATAAATAAAAAATATGATACACAAATTAAAAACACATATATTTAAAATTGGCAACACCATGATAGCTGGAGAAAAGATTGAGGTTGCTAAAAATTACAGCTTGCTAAACTTCTCAATCAACATTCTTGGCATTAGAAGTCAGGAAAAGACAAATTAAACTGGGAAAAATCTACTGTCAGAGACCTCTCTAGAGTCCTGAGAAGCAACGATGACAGTCTAGAGTCTAAGGTGTACTTGATTTAGACCATGGTCTTCACAATTACTTGCTATACATCAGGGAGCTCATCAATGGCTAAGAATGAGAGTAGAAGAATTGATGCTTTTGAGTTGCGGTGTTGGAGGAGAGTATTGAGCATACTCAACAGGAGAAAAAAATAGGTCTGTCTTGGAGAGGGTGAAACCAAGTTTCTCCTTAGGAGCTAGGATTTTGAAGCTCAGTCTCATATACTTTGGAATCATAGCCAGGAGAAACTGATCTTAGAGAAGGAAATAGAGATAGAGATAGAGACAGAGACAACCACATGCACACATATATGCCAAAACTTATAGGTTTACACACACACACACAACATACACTTCTAAAACAACATGTCTCTGGAAACTGTGAACTTTGATAACACTGATAGTTTTAGAGGGGCTTCAGGCCTTTTCTTCATATGGTCGTTAGGAGTATTGCTCAACTTTAACGCCATCAACAATAACACGTGTGTGTGTGTGTGTGTGTGTGTGTGTGTGTGTGTGTGCATGTGTGTGTGTGGTGGTGTTATTATGTACCACAGAGTCAGAACAAACCCATAACTGACCGTCTAGCAGGTTTTTAGTCAGCTAATCGTTAGGAAGGAGACTGCCCATTCTTCTCCCATGGAGCAGCTGGTGACCTCAAACTGTGTACATTCAGGATTACAGTGCAGCTTCTTGCCACTAGCTAAAAATATGTTGTGTGTATCATAGAGTCGGAACTGACCCATAGCTGATCCTCTAGAATGTTTTCAGAAGTACTAGATTGCTTAAGAGTTGATTGCCTATCTTTCTCCTATGGAGGAACTGGTAGATTTGAACCATGTACCTTTTCATTTGCAGTAAAATTTTTTACCATTAAGCCACCAGAACTCCCTATGTATGCATATGTTGCTGTTTGTTGTTATGTGCCATCGCGTTGCTTGCGACTCATAGTAACACTATGTACAACAGCCCTAAACTCCCCTCTGTCCTGTGCCAATTGCACTGTCTCCGACACTCCCATCCCAATAATCCCAGTCACTGAATCAATCCACCTCATAGAGGGCCTTCCTCTCCTGCGCCGTCCCTCCACCCTCCCAAGCATGATGTCCTTCTCC
>NW_006399864.1:7860115-7861480 GCF_000299155.1 Elephantulus edwardii
CACCATAGGCTCTTGCTCATATGTTGTTTCATGAAATTCTTCTGTGTCTTCCAATTCCTTTCGATACAGTGACTCAGTATATTCCTTCCATCTTCTTTTAATACTTCCTGGATCATTTAACATCCTGCCGAAAGCATCCTTGATTACAGCAACGCGAGGTTTGAATTTGTTCTTCAGTTCCTTGAGCTTAAGATATGCTGAGCGAGTTCAGCCCTTTTGATTTTCTGACTCCAATTTCTTGCACATTTCATTGTAATATTTTGCTTTGTCATCCTGTGCTGCCTTTTGAAATCTTCTATTCAACTCTTTAGTATCTTGAATTCTTCCATATTTAAACTTCATCAATGAGATGACCAATTTGACATAAAATGTAAAAAATTGTGGTTGCATCATCCATAGAAAATCATACACCTAACTTCTATCCTTGGTCCCTATGGTGGTTTGAACTCACCGCAACTCTACTAGAGCAGAATGGAAAACCTCCTTCTGTTATTTACAGCTTTGGAAGCTCAGTGGAGTCACTGGACATTGGTTTTGACTCAATGACAATGAAAGGACTTTTTCGAGTTGTGCTAGTTCTTCACTGCTGTTCCTCTGGGTTTTGATTGTAAATATAAGCATAATGAAATCTCTGACAACTTCTATCTTTTCACCACTTATCGTTTTGTTGTTTACTGGCCCAAATGTGGAGATTTTTGCTTTCTTTACAATGAGTATTTGAAGCTTTACTGAAGACTAACATGGAACCTCATCTGTATGTGCCTTAAATCTTTGTTTTCGGCAAGCAAAATGTTGTCACTTGTAAATTGTGGATTGTTAGTATACTTTTGTCCAATATTAATGGAGCATTCTTCTTCATACAATCTAGTGCTTGTATTATTTGCTTAACATACATACCAAACAAATCTATTAAAAGGATTAAACTCTGACATGCATCATTGCTGTTTTAAAATTATACAGTGTTCCCTTATACTGTCCAAATAATACCTATGCCCCTTTGACAATTGCTGGTTTTGTGTAAGCAAAATTAAGAGTTCAGAAACTCTAATCATTCCTATGTTATCCATAAATGTTATGACCTTCCCAGACAAATATATGTGCACAGTCAATAAAACACAGGCAAACAACCCTCTGACATTCTCTGCTTTAAGCCAAGATCCATTTGACAGCTACTATGATATCCCACATTCCACAGCCTCTTCTGAATACTACTTGAAATGCTGGCAATTCTGTATCCAAGCAGTGTTCAGCCATGTTTTCATTATCCTCAAGGTAATTATTTGCTTGTGATAGTAAAGATATTACTCAAAACTAGGAAGTAATAATAAACATGATGTAATAATACAATAGATATAATTAAATAAT
>NW_006399864.1:7861835-7863867 GCF_000299155.1 Elephantulus edwardii
GACCCTATGTACAACAGCCCTAAACTCCGCTCTGTCCTGTGTCAATCGCACTGTCTCTGACACTCCCATCCCAATTATTCCAATGACTGAATCAATCCACCTCATAGAGGGCCTTCCTCTCCTGCGCCGTCCCTCCACCCTCCCAAGCTTGATGTTCTTCTCCAAGGACCGGTCTCTCCTCACTACATGTCCAAAGTATGTTAGACGGAGCCTCAGAATCCTTGCCTACAAGGAGCCACCCGGTTTC
This sequence comes from Elephantulus edwardii, assembly GCF_000299155.1. Taxonomy (NCBI): domain Eukaryota; kingdom Metazoa; phylum Chordata; class Mammalia; order Macroscelidea; family Macroscelididae; genus Elephantulus; species Elephantulus edwardii. Next base: position 7,862,083 of record NW_006399864.1, read on the forward strand.
ATATACTATAATATATAATTATATCTTATTATATGTAATATATAATATAAAATTATATATAACATAATATATACTTTTATTATATATAATAAAATCAATTCTTTTGAGACAGTGATTCTATGTATTCTTTCAACCTTCCTTTGAAGCTCCCTGTGTCAAACAGTATTTTACTCTTCAAATAAATCCTTCTGTATTACAGTGTAAGGGTTAAATTGAGAAAGGCCTAGAACGTTCATCTGTTTCTGAGTTTTATATTGGGATCTTCTCTCATATATTTTGGGCATGTTTTCAGGAGGATTCAGTCCCTGGAGAAACCACAATTGATAGAGTGCAGCAAAGTAGAGAAAACCCCCCAACAAGACGGAGTAACAAAGTGACTATAAAGATACACCTGCACAGTTGAGATTGTGAGGCAGCAGAAATAACATACTGTGTTTCATTCTGTTGTACATAGTGCTACTATGACAATTTTTTGTCTAATATCTTTAATCTTTGGAGCTTAAGTTAAGCCTGGATTTCAAGGGAGAAAATATTTAAAATGGGAATGATATATTAGACATTGCTAGACATTTTAGACTTGAAAAAGATATGATTTCTTCATGTCTAGAAATTATTAAAAAGTTTGGATATGTATTTCACTATAACTATGCAACTAGAACTGTAGAGTTGAGAATGACTAAGATTCCTTTCAGTTTTAACACTTGTATGTCTATTTCATTCACCAAACTCTGTGTTATACATATTCAATAGCGTATCATTTTTCTCCAACATTTTCTAGTTAGCTCAAATCAGCCAGGATTTTTTTAAAATTTATTTTTATTTTTTTATTACTTTGAATATAAAATTTGTGTACATGGTGTTTCATTAATTTACATTGTGTTTCATACATCCCTTCATTCACATTTCGTTTCAGAGGATCATGCACATACACTGTGTTTTATAAAGTAAAAAACGATTGATCTACACCCACTATCACCTAGTCTTTTCAGGACTCCACAGGATCTATCCTAATTCTTTCACTCCTACCTGCCACTAGGCTAACTTCGGGTCCCATGGTTTCCCCTTCTCCCCCTTCAGCCTTCTGTCTTCCCCCATCTCCTCCTTTGAACTTTTATCCACATCTTACTACTTATATTTTTACAATAATTACCTTATAAAATACTTGTCCTTATGAGACTGAGTTAGTTCCCTCAGCATAATGATATCTAGTTTCTTCCATCTTATATTGTATTTTAATTAATCATTGCTCCTCAATGCTGCATAGTATTCCATTGTGTGAATGTACGACAATTTGCCAAACCATTTGTTGATAGACATTTGAGCTTCTTCAATTTTCTTGCTATTGTGAATGATACTGCTATGTGCATCAGTGTACAAATCTCTGTGTTTTAGTTCTATTTTTCTAGCAGTAGAATAGTTGGGTCATATGGAATTTCTATATTCGCCTTTTTGAGGAAATGCCCAAATGCCTTCCAGAGTGGTTGTACCATTTTATGGTCTCACCAACAGTACATGAGAATTCCAGTCTCTTCACATCCTCTCCAACATTAATTGTTTACTGTTCTATTAAACTGTGTCATTGCTACTGGGTGAGATAGTATCTAATACTGGTTTTGATTTGCATCTCTCTGATTTCTAGTGAATTGGAGTATTGCATAATATATCTGTTGACCATCCTGTCTTTCTATGAGAAAATCCTTTGCATGTCAGTCTTTTTCTTGTGAAGGCCATGTAGTGCTGTAAACTTTCATTATGAGATCCTTGTCTGAGACATCATTGCCAAAT
>NW_006399864.1:7863967-7883252 GCF_000299155.1 Elephantulus edwardii
TTTTTTTTTTTTTTTTTTTTTTTTTTTTTTTCCAGTCAGTGGGCTTTGTTCACCCTATTGGTAAAAGGTTTTTATGGACACACGGACTTTATATTTAAAATGTTCTATTCTTCAATGATATCATCTCCTACTTGTGCATTTCTGCCTGTGTTAGCAGCCTATTTATATACCATATGCTAGGTCTTCTAAGTTTCATCCCATTTTGACTCTTAATGGTCTTTGTGGTTCTGGACTTTACTCCTAGGTCTCTGATCCACCTTGAGTTGATTTTTGCTCATGATGAATTATTTTTGTCATAAACTGTTGGAATCTATTGGTCAGGATACAGACCAATAAATACAGAGAAAGTGTTATGTGAGATAGAGATTCTGCTTCAGCTTTCTGCAGATAGTAGTCCAGTTTTGCCAGCACCAATTTTTGAAGCTGTTGTGGATTTTCCATTTGATTGGTTGTGTTTCCTTGTTGAATACCAGTTGATCTTAGAATACCATACATAAATACCATACATAAATTATTTTAAATAGCAATCTATAAATATATCTATCTGTCTATCTAAGCCTGAAATCAGGAGGGGCATCCATTTCCGAAATGGCTTGCCTCCGGAAAATCTATGTAGGAACAGTGCTCAGGCCGTTCGTTCATAGGTTCGCTATGAGTCGTCTACGACTCGACAGCACCAAACAACAACAACAACATCTGTCTATCTAGTGGCTTAGATATACATGTATACACATATGCATTATTCCTTCCCTAATAAGAATATATAAATATGATTAATATTCTAATTGACAAATAAACAGCCTGAGATTTAATTAATACTCTTGAAGGCGTGAAGCCAATAAAAAATTAAAAGCATTCTCTAGATCTATTAGGTCATTTCTCAATCTCATTTAATATACTCTCTCTCTCTTCAAATACACTATAAGACTCACTTTATGACCAGAATAATTTACACTGTTCTGACCTGACTCCAGGATAAAAGAGAAAGGGGACAGAATCTTCTTGGCATCACTTTTATGGATGCCTTTCTCCACGACTGTTTTACAAGCTCATTATATGGGAGAGATCATAAGAAGGGACACTTTATAAATGTCAGCAGAACACTTCTATATCAGTGCAATTTAAAAATCCTGCAGACAACTGAGGACAACTACGCAAACATTGATATTAACAAGCCAAAATTTAGTAAACTATAAACCTCTTTGTTTATATGAGAAATAATATGAGTCTATGTGAAAAGTAATTTTCATATTTCCCTATGTAACATCTCAAATTTTATGATTGAAACTTAATAAATGACAATTTGGTTTGCAAAGTTTTAGAGGTTTAGTTCCCATTTTATTCTTTAGGAAAAGTTAATACCTGCTGCTGATATAAAATGCATATGGTACAGCAAATATATCTACTTTTTAATACACTTACCAGAGGTAACATCAGATAGAACTAAGTTTACATTTTAATAATAACAGATACAATTTAAGCAGTCTCTAATTGTTATCACTGATATCCATTAGATATCAAGTTGTGTTATAACAATATGAATTGCTAAAGCCAATTCACTAACTATATAATATATAAAAACAACAAATTATGTTTTTCTTTGAAATTTTCTTAGGAAATACAGGTATGCAGAACTTAAATCGAATTAAATTACTTTGTTAAATTAAGCTTCAAAACAATGTTATAATAAAATGTATTTTAATTAAATACATTTAATGGCATTATTAATAATAATTAAGTTATTTTATTTCTGAAAGATATCTTCATATTCCATGTATGGCATAGTATAATTCATTCTATCTGTTTTAATTAGTAAAAGTAAAATAAGTATATGTAGTCCCTAGGTTATAAGCAAGTTCCACTCTTAAATATGTATTAAAGTTGTAATTTAACTAATTTAGGACATTATCTAAAGTATCTAAGGTAGTCAGATATTTCTCTTAATATATAGTATATAGTCTACCTTTTTATGTAGAAACTAACCAGAAGAAAGTATTAAAGAAACACTTCCAGATACATTAACATGTTCTAAAGGATATTCTTCCTTCATTATCACTCATTCCATGTAACTAAGTGGGGGGGGTCTGTTTGCGTGTGTGAATTGTAATTCCAACACAAAGAAATGTGGTACAAATCCATCAGCTGTTCTGAAGGAGAAAGACGGAAAATCTCTTGAGTGATTTAACAGTCTCTGAAAACCAACTACGGGGTCAACTATGAGTCACTTTGAACTTGAAAGCAATGCGTGAGTGAATAATACATGTATAAAGATACATTTACCTTGAAATGGAATTGTAAACTTATGTGTTAGGCAAATATTCAATAATACTCAAAGAGTTTTACAAATTTGTATCAACTTGTACCCTAAATTGTCAATCCCTAAGAGATTCAATATTGCTAATGATTTCTAAATTCCTTGATATTTTAAGAATTCTGCCCTTTCATCCACTAACTAGATGTAAAGAAAAACAAAGATTTAATTAAATCTTTATTTGTATCTGACTGAGCACTTATTAATATTACATAACTATAAATATATTGGTGTTATATATATATATATATATATATATATGTCTTCTTTTTGTATAGTTTTAATTCAATATTGTTGTCATTCACTGGCTTCAAGTCTAAACCAACTCATGGCTGACCCTTCAGTGGGATTTCAAAGGTTAAGGTACATCAAAGGAGAGGAACCTACTCATCTTTCTCTCCATGAATAACTGGTGGATTTGAACCACCTGATTTTGTATTGGCAGCACAATTCCTTATTATTAGCCACCAGATATTTTATTCATTGTATTAAATATTTTAATAATTTAATTAGGTTATTCCGTTTAATTCTAGAAATATGGTGATTTGTCAAAAAATACACCAAAATATCTAAATGGAGATAATTCTGAAAAACTAACTCAGAGCTGTCTACACAAAAATAGCCAAAACCTACTCAATGACTCAATAAAACATTTTCTTGTATACTCTTTTAGTTACATAAAGTGTGTTTATGTATTATTGAATTTAGCATATTAAAGAACCCATATGTAGATCTAAAAATTAACAGGATACATCTAAAACTAGCATGATAAACTAAATTGGCTGGGTAACCTCTTTCTGCCTCAGAAAACCTGCTGGAGGGCCAGCTATGAGTCAGTTTCAACTCAACAGTACCCAATAACAACATAATTTGACTTTAGGAAAAGAAAAACATTACAAACATATGGATAATTCAAGATGTATTATGTAGAGATCATAACCATATGTTCCTTGAAATGTAAAGAAAATTGAAACAATCCATATTTCCACATGCTGTATATTCTACGACTCGATGGCACTTAAAAACAAAAACTTCAACAACATAGAGAGAGCTCAGTTGGCCTAGTGAACAGAAAGCAATACTACCAAGACAAAGATGGGTGTAGTAAACTGTGGCCCTCAAGCCTGGTTTTAACTGTGTTTGGTCAAGCATTCTTCTAGGTGGTAGAGCACTGGTCTGTCCACTTGCTGTACAGAGGTAACTCACAGTTGCTGTGATGCTAAACACCGTGATACTAATGTGTCAAATGTGATAATGGTTACCCATGGTGGACAGGGATTGGTAGAGCTCCCTGATTAAAACAAGCTTGGAAGCAGGAGTGGCATCCACTTTCAAAATAGCTTGCCTCCAGAAACCCTATGAACTTGGAGAAGTGATGAAAGTTATTTTAGTGTTCAGATCTTTCATTCATAGGTTCCCTACAAGTTGTCTACCATTCAACGGCACTTAACAACAGCAACCTATTTCCACATAACCATATTAATTTAGATATTAAATGACCTAAATATTTGAGTCTGAACATTTTAGTTAAAACAAAATATAAATTAATTATTATTAAATAGCTACATATGACAATTCTTTTAAAATATAAATTTAAAGGAATTAGAATTAAAAATAGAAATGGTGCACTTACTGACAGTGATATATTCCATAGTAAAAAGTAACCTAAATTTAAAAATAGGTATGTACAGATACTTCACCATAGATGATTTACACATCAGTAATAAGACTATGAAAACATTTATCAATTCGTTGTCATTTGGGAAATGCAAATTAATACCATAATAGCTTACCACGTCACATCCACTGTTATTAGGTGCCACATGTGGCTCACAGAACCCTTATTAACAGATCTGAAGATTGCCCTATTCTGAATAATTTTCACACTCTTTAATAAGCTCAAACCTACTGGTGCACTCACTGTCTCTATCTATCATGTTGAGGATCTTTTTCTCTCCCACTGATTCTGTACCTTTTCCAGCATGATGTCTTTTCACAAGAACTAAGCCCTCCTGACAACATGTACAAAGTAAATGAGATGGGGTTTCATCATCTTTATCTCTGTTGAGCACAATGATAACCCTTCCTCAAAGACAGACTTGTTATTTTAGCAGTGCATGAGATACTTAATACTCTTCTCCAACACCATAATTCACAGATAACAATTCTTCCGTGGCCATTTTTCATTGTCCAACTTTCTATGCATACAAAGCAATTGGAAATATTTGTCTTAGATCCATCACATCTTCATTTTTAAACTAACATAATTGCCCTCCCACACTTTGGAGTGACAACAGATTTTTCAATGCAATCCATCTTTTGATTTTTTTTTCACTACTATTATTGTAGATATTGACTCTGGATCCAAGTAAAATGAAATTACTGACAATTTCACCTTTATCATAATGTTGCCTATCAGTCCACTGGACGAGATATTTTCTTGATGCTGAAATGTAACCCGTATTAAAGGTTGTAGTTGTTGATCTTCTGCAACAAGTGTTTCAAGTCCTCTGCATTTTCGGCAAGCAAGCTTTTATCATCTGCATAGCATAGATTGTTGATAAATCTTCCTTCAATTCCGATACCACATTGTTTTACATTTAGTGGAGCTTTTAAAATTACTTGCATGGTATACAGGTTGAACAGATGTGGAGAAAGGATACAATGCTGATGTTAATCTTTCCTGATTTTAAACCAGTATTCCCTTGTTCTATTTGGGCAAGTACTTCTTAGTTTATGTGTACGTTTCACATAAGCACAACCAAAAGTTCTAGAGTTCTCATTCTTCTCAATGTTATCCAAAAGCTGTTAAAATCCACTCAGTCAAATGTCCTTACATATTAAATAAAACACAAGTTAACACCTTTCACCTTTCAGTATTCTCTCCTTTCAGCCAAGATTAATTTGACATCAGCAATGATATTCATTGTGTTAATACATCTCTTGAACCCAGTATGAATTTTTGGCAGTCCCTGTTGATGCACTGTTTCAGCAAATTAGGATGAGTTTTATCAGAAAAATATAAAATAGAGAGTGTTTCCAAGATGCATAAAAATTAGAACTCTGTGTGTTGCTGATAGAAATGTAATATGGTGCAACCACAACGAAGTTTTGTTGTACAGGTATTTTCTAGATTACAAATGAGTTGCAATCTTAAATCTAAGTAGAATTTGTACAAAAGTTAGAACAATTATGGTTTACATGTAATATCAGTTAATCAAATGCCTGCCTAGTGTTTACTATATAAGGTGCATTTTATGCATAAAAACTTTAAAGAAACCTCTAAGATGCACAAAAATATCTTTATCATTAAAATGTAGCAGTAATAGTAATTCTTTGATCTGCTTTGCAAAGTTATTGCTGTGGTTAAGTGTTAATAATTTGAATGCAACTCATAGTGACCTTATGAACAGATCCGAACACTGTCCTACCCTGTGGCAACCTTAGAATTTCCAAAGTATTTGGTTTTGTGACAGTCACTGTATCAATCCCTCTTCTGAGAGTTTTCCTCTCTTTTACTGACCTTCCACTTTTCCAACCATGATGTTCTTATCCCAGGAAAAAGCCTTTCTTAAGAACATGCCCAAAACATGTGAGAAAAAGCTTCAGCATCCTTGCTTGTAAGGATAAATCCATTTTTGCAAAGGTGTTTTCATGTGCTGACAAGTCAACCACGACTCTTAACAACCATATGTACAAAAGCTCTGAACCCTGCCCTACCCTGAGCCAATCTCACTGACTGACACACCTACTCCATTAGCTTGGTTATTGTGTCAGTCCATCTATGAAAAGAAAATGTTTCTTAGAAGGGATAATGGAAAGATTTCATCTCATAGACTTTGAAACACATCGTATTTGATAAAGCAGAGGTTCAGCAAAGAAGAGGAAGAGCCTTAACAAGGATTGAAACAGTAACTGCAACAATGGATTAAAAGAGTAGCTGTAACAATGGATTGAAAGAGTAGCTCTAACAATAGATTGAAACAGTAGCTGTAACAATGGGCTCAAGAACAGAAGCTATTGTGACTATGGCTCAAGATTGAAGAGTGTTTCATTGTATTGTACACAAAGCAGCTATTAAGGACAGAAGCTCAACTGACTCATATACCTATACCAAACAACAAAAACAAAAACAAAAAAGAGAGTGGAGTAAGGTTTAAGCAATTGTTTCCCTAAATTATATTCTTATTTTCCTATTTTTTGAAAGACTTCATTTATCTTACCTCTTATTCTCCAAAGCTTTTGGAGTATCTGTTTCTCTTGTCTCTCTCCACCTTAAATTAGAAGTGGTCTCTAGAGCTTTCTGTTCAGATCTGTCTGATTTCCTCTATAAACCTCTCACCACATCTAACAGCTCCAAAACATAACCCTTCAATGTACTTATGCTTTCTCACTTGTCGATTAATGTTCCTGGGTGGTCTTAATCCATATTATCCTTCAGCTCAATTGTCACATCTTTTATAATGACACTCAAAACTCCTTTAAAGTTTGTGTTAGGTAATTTGAATGCATTTGTGTATGTCTAGAATATTTTCAGCATTGATTTGAATTGTATGTTATTTATTGATGTTTGTCTCTTTCAAATGACTCTGAGATTCTAAAGAGTAGCTCCCGTGCTTTACTATTATTTAAACTTTGCCCTCCAGAGCTTCAAGGAGTATCTTTCTTTTTGATATTTTATTAATGCAATGAATATTTTTAGAAATCTATTAAACAAATAGAGTAAAGTCTTTATATGACAAGGATATATTACTTCAAGAGGAGCAGCTAAAAGATAGTCTACAAAACAACTATGCGATATCATCTCAAACCAGTAAGAATAGAAAAATTTAACACAACAGCAAGCAACAAATGCTGGCGAGGTTGTGGAGAAACTGGAACCCTTATTCACTGTTGGTGGAAGTGTAAAATGGTGCAACCACTGTGGAAGGCGGTGTGGCACTTTCTCAAAACTTTGCAAATAGAGATACCATTTGATCCAGCAATTCCACCACTGGGAATATACCCCAAAGAGACCATAATTGCCACCCAAGCAGATACATGCACACCCATGTTTATCGAAGTTTTGTTCACAATTGCAAGGAGTCGGAAACAACCTAAATGCCCATCACCAACAAATGGATAGAGAATCTGTGGTATATTCACACAATGGACTACTATGCTGCATTGAAAAACAAGGAAATCATGAAATATTATTCAAAATGGGTGACCCTGGAAGACATTGTTCTGAGTGAAATATCTCAGTCACAAAAGGACAAATCTGCATAGTGCCACTGTTGTAAAATGGGACTGGCCTCGGGTTTGGGGGGAGACTGAGAAAGATGGGATAAATAATGCACACTGCACTGAAACAGATGAGGGAGAAAACTATTTAAAAGGGAAATATGCTTAGATATTATTGTCATGACAAGAGTCCAGAATGAAGGCTGCATAGTGGAGTGGACCTGGCGGGAGGGATTGTAAAACAATGAAAGACGTTTTCTTTTACATTTCAAATAGAAGAGTGTACTAAGAGGGCGGGGGGACAGGGAGAAAAGTGCGACAATGAACGAATGGAAATCAAAAGTGTTTGTAAATTTTCATTAAAATTAATAAAAAATTTAAAAAGTCCATACTGGGAGTTACCTGATGACTTGCTCTGGACTTGACTTTGCTTGTGGAAGCAGATGCTCCAAGTTTCCAAACTAAACAAAAGACCCTTCTCTAAAAGGGACATGCTTGTCTCTCAGAGCATTGGTTTGATAGGGATGGGCAAATCAGAAATTGACTAAAATGAGGATATTTAGGCATGAGGCATGAAGGAGCTGGCTTACACACGCCCACAAATGCATGGTGAAATGACTACAAGGATAAAATTAATTATTCTAGTTTTAAGGTTAATAGCTAGAGGATGATCTGTGGTGTCAAAGGTTCATGGTTTGAATTGGCTTTCCTAACTGTTTAGTTTAACTTTGGCATCTGAATAGATGGGGTTATGCAAATAGGACATGTTGGTCTGTTCACAAGGGAATTGACTAGTCTTATCATTAAACTGAGTTCATTCAGTGGCAGAAATTGAGAATCTCACCCATAATAAAGAAGAAGCAGAGAGTGAAAATCACATGTCCTTTGAGGTCAAAGTTTCTTACACCACCTCAACCAGGAAATACAATACCAGTAGCCTCAGCATCTGTAGTGGAGAACCAGAAACCTGACTTGAGACAGAACTGACCATGGGACTGCCACCTCACAGAACCAGAATTAGGAGCCTTCACCCAAGCCAAGTTTGCTAGAGAACTAGGGGGCAGAAAACATCATAACTGGCAGTACTAATGGCAGTACTAAGAGGTTTCTAACACTGGCTTAAAGTATCAAGGCTATAGGCTGAGGTGCTTGTGAGCATATTTCCAAAGCTGTCCTGACTGAGTGATTGATTGTATCCTGCTGCGAACCTAAATTTGATTTCCCTAATAAATACTATCATTGGGGGGTGAGAAAAAAGAAATTACAAGATAGTAGAAGATATGAAAATAAATAATATTTCATGTAAGAAAATGTATTTTTAAACAATACAATATTTTAAAGGGAATTAAATGAAAGAGGAATAAGTAACACATTAGTAATGATTACTCAGGAAGCTCTGGTGGTCTAGTGGTAAGGAGCTGTGCTACCAGCCAGAAGGCATGGACTTCAAATCTATCAGAGTGAGGAAGACAGATAATCTCTTCCTGAAACAACTGAAGTGTCCTATGATGATGCATACATATATTGGGATAAGATCTATCTATCTATCTATCTATCTATCTATCTATCTATCTATCTATCTATCTATCATCTATCTATCATCAAAGCTCATCTCATTTACTTTGTATATGTTTTCAGGAAGGGTTAGTTGTTCTTGGAAAGAGTCATCATGCTGGGAAAAAATAGAAGTTCAGCCAAAAAGAGCAAGACCCTCAGTAAGATGTATTGATACAGTGACTGTAAAAAAGGGCTCAAACAGTGTTACAAGATAGAGCAGGATTCAGATCTGTTGTTCATCAGGTCTCTATAGTAGTTAACTAGATGCTGCCTAACAATTATAATAGCAACAGCTGTTAGTTACTTTAGAATTAAATTTGGCTTCTGAAAACTCCATCCATGTGGATAAGAGGATTTTAAAGGCTGTGATCTCTCAGATGTAGATAACTGTACCTATTTTCTAAGGTGTTTCTGCATGTGTTTGAACTGTTCACTTACACTAATATAAATCTCTTTAAACCAGGTTTGTGCTCATTTTCAATGTCAACTTTATTTTGTTTGAGTAGGCCTAGGGGGGAAGAATTTGTTTGTGGAACATGGCTGAATTAAAAAGCTTTAAAACCTATCTTAACAAGAAGTAGGTATACTTGAAGTTGACTAGAAGGAAATCCAGAGAAAGGAAAATGACTGGTGAAAACACAAGTCATGTTAGAGTCAAGTTTATGCTTGTACACTAGATACTTACCCTTATATACAGAGGAGCCTAAAAGGGGGCAAGACAGCAATGGATAGCATAGTCTCCATTATAGCAGTCTGGGAAGTAGATCAAATAGTACTGGCTTAGTGCATATATTCTAGGCAGCAAAAAACCCAAGACGTCTTGTTGCAGCGTCATTGTCTACTCATAGCAAGCAACTCCACGTATTACTGAGTAGAACCAATATCCATATAATTTTTAACCTTTCAAAACCATGTCACTAGATCTTTCTTCAAAGACATCTTGGTGGGTTTGAACTGCCAAACTTTTGATCGACACTAAATTGCCAGGAGAAACCAGTCCTTGGCGAAGGACTTCATGTTTGGAAGGGTGGAGGGCAGGAAGAGCAAGGATGCCGTGGATTAACACAGTCACTGGGGTGGTGGGGGTAAGTATGTCTGAGACAGTGAGGTTACCTTAGGGTAAGGTAGACTTCAGAGCTGCTGTGCATAGGGTTGCTATGAGTCGCAGTTGACTTGATGGCACATATCAACAATGACATTATTTAAGTATACTGATCACTGTCCCTAAGTATTAATGGCATTTATTGTCACTTCATATACTTGCTCAAGAAATTATTTATCTTTGACTTTCATGTGCGTGCCTAATTGACAAAATTCCATGTACTCTCGCTCTTTAAACAGGAAATTCAAATGTTTGATGTGTTTAATCCTAGAAAGCTTAGGTCTGAATTCAGTAAGTACTTTTTTGGAAAAGATAAAACCTCTATGTTTTCCTTCCTGTTCCATCTAGACTATTTTATGTTTTCTACTAACAAACGCACATTTTAACTCAGTTGCTGATGCTACTGCATGCCTATGTCTAGGATATGTGTAATGTCTTCCATTGCCACATATATCATCTATTTTTCCTTCTGCTTTGACACTTTATGTTACTGTCACAATGTTTCATTAAGGCAAGCTTATATGCCCAGTTTTCATTGGTCTCTTTTTGTGTGTGTGATTTTCTTTTCTTGTGTGACATCAAAATTGGATCTGACTGGCACAGGAGGACATTGCCCCTCCTTCTCCAGCGGAGCATCTGGTGGATTTGATCCCTGTTCCTTCTGGATTGCAGCACAACTTCTTGTCACTAGGCCACCAGAACTCCCACTTTCTGCTATTTTTAGGATGGTTTGTCCTGAATGTCTTTCTCCAAGCTTTACTTTTGTAAACACTGGGTATATCACTCTTTAATCAGACATGTTAAAAATAGCCACAATAAATAGTGTGAGTTTAACTGAGAATTAAATTGCCTTTCACATAAACACAATAAATTCCAGGAAGTTATATCACTTATGCCTTTATCTTGATCCATTTTCTTGTGTTAATTTTGACTGGTATTGTCAAAACAGAGGAACATGATGAACAGAATTAGAAAGTAGAAGAGATGGGTAAGTAGATTTAGGGAGAAATTCTTCCCTTGTCCAAATGTTAGTCAGATTTTTCGAAACTTGCCATATGATTTAATGATTTAATGTGATCTTATAAACATGAGAAGTTTTCTTTTTGTAGGTAGAGGTTATACAAAAGAAGGCTTCGGTTTGAATTAACGAAAGCCTTTCATCAATCTCTGCCCAAGTGTGCACAGGAGAATACTAAAGCAAATAGCCTACGTGTGATAGTGCCATGAATTCTGGAGAGAATCCATAAATATTCAGCGCTGTATTAATTGAACCATTTAAAGTGAACACACATAGGGAACTTCTTGCACGTTACTTGCTTAAACTATTCGTTTATTATCAATTCAGTGCAGGAAAGTAGACTTACAACTACAAAAGTATAGTACACGATATACACTTATGGAAATTGTTAGTCGCAAAGTAAAGTTGATTCTAGTATAAATCTAGGCATGTATAGACTTGTTTCATTAAGTCTATGACCTTTTAAAAATTTCATATACAATAATGGTCTTATGCAGTGTTTGTCCTTGTGAGACTGAGTTAATTCATTCAGCATAAAGCTCTCCAGCTTCTCCCAAGTTAAATAGTATTTTTCAAAATTATTGCTCCTTAGTGCTACAGAGTATTATATTGCATGAATGTATCACAACTTCTCAATCCATTTATGTGTGGTTCGACATTTGGGCTGTTTCCATGTTCTTGTGATGATGAATAACACTAGTATGAATATGCAATTATTGTAAAAACAGAAGGATAAAGAGTAAAACATGTATGGGAGCCCAAGAAGGGGAGGGGTGAAAGTGGGTAAGGGCAAAACCACAGGGGTGCACAGTTTGATGGGTGGCGGAGAGTGGGGGAAGGAAATGAGAGGGATTCAGGTGAAAAGACAGTGTAATGGTGGGCAAAGCCAAATGGTGATTAATTTTATAAAACATAATGCATGAGAATGATTGTATGAAACGCCATGTGAGGGAAGAATGATGTGAAACACACTGCATATAAAATTTGTAAGCAAACCAATAAAAAAATTAAAAATTCATGTAAAGTGTTGGATACATATAAAACATGAGATTGCATTCTTTTGCTGGGGAGATGTTGCTCTGCTTTTAGCAGTTTATAATAAAAGAGTAACTGAACTACTGTCGTATGTTATTGTTGTGTATTGAGTCTGGACCTGACCCACAGCTGACACTCTGCTGGGTTTTCAGAGGCAGTTAATTGCAAGGGAGGAGACAGTCCATTGTTCTTTAGCAGGGCAGCTGGTAGATTTGAAGCACTTCAGGATTGCAGCACAGCTTCTTGCAAATAGGCCACCAGAGCTCCCTGTACTGTACTGTAGTCTAGAGGATTTGTCATTCAAATTCCCCTTGGGAGACAACTGCCCGTGACTTTTAAATGGACAGGAACTTGCAAACAGAGTGTATAGACTACTGATCAAAGAATGGTCAGTTTTCCCATCATATGTTGAAATGGAAAAGTTTTAGTGACAGAAAATGGGAATCTCACTAACCATCAAGAAAGAAGCCACAAATACAGTGTGTCTTCCTTGGGTCCAGAGTTTCTTGTACTGATTAGACTGAGACCTTAACTAGAGGTTCTGCAGCAGCAGCAGTAGGGAACCAGACAATGATCTAAAATAGAGTTGATCTGGGACAACTCTACCTTGGAGCCTTCACCCAAGCTTGCTGGAGAACTAGGTGGAAACTCCATAACTGTTAGCACTAAGAAAACTTCCATTTATTTCATTAGGATCGAAAGTTTGGATCCATGGCAGCAGCAGTCAAGAAATCGAGAAAGATACGCTGTACTGGGAAAATAGCCTGTCAAGGAGCTATAGCCATGCCAGTTTGAAAACCAAGGTCAGCCTGATTCAAGTCATGATATTTTCAATTGTCTCATTTGCCTCAGATAGTTGATTAATAAATATGCTGACAGAAGAAAGAATGCCTTTGAGTTATGGTACCAAAGAAGAATACTAAATACCCCGTGAACTGCCCAAAAGATCCTTCTTGGAGGAAGTGGAAACAAAATGTCCCTTCGAGTCAAGAATGGGGAAGCTTTATCTCACATATGTTGGGCATGTTATCAGAAAGGGTCAATCACTCTTTGGAGAAATGTATTATGTTTAAAAAGATGGAGGATCAGAGAAAGAGAGGAAGACCCAACAAGTTGGGCTGATATAGTAACTTTATAACAAGTTCAAGTATGTTAGAGAGCCTGAGAATGGTAGAGAACAGGATGAGGCTAAGATCTCCTGTTCACAGACTGTGATCATAGTTGACACGAGGGCACAAAACAACAGCAACAATAAATAAAGCTTGTTAACACGGTCCTAAAAATAGAGGCTGAAGTTCAAAGGGCCTGAGAGTACACAGAGAAGCTTTCCTGGTTGAAGAATTGCATCAATTTCCAGTTTGAATATAACCTATTAACTTTCCTAAAAACCCCATAAAATATGAATATGTATCTTTAAATTCTGTGTGGCCATTAAAATGGATTACTCACCCTAGTAGCAGAGCAACTAGAGCCCAGATAGGCATCATGATATGGAATTGGTAACAGTAGTTGTGGGAGCCTGGAGCCATATCTGACCTCTCAGGGATCAGTTTTGTGCTGTGGGTTGTGTTGTGGATGTGGATTATCTCCCTAGTGTAGTTACTGGAGCCAGTTATTGGCTGCCTCTATGGCATCCAGATGCATTTACAGTTATTTTCCTTTTTAAATTCTTTCATGATTCCATTCAAGCTTGTATTTCTTACATTTCTAAAAATCACACACATGCCTTATACATAATAATGAATCAGCATTTGGATGCTTGCAATATCAACATTCCTTTAGAAATAGAAAATGTAGAATGCCCTATTCACATAAAACTCTCTGCTTCTCAAATGTGTGCTTTCTAGTTATAGGAAAGCCCTTCTATAGAGATTGTGGGTCTAGTGCATATACCGTGAGTGACAGGAGTGACCGGCAATATGATAGAAAACAAATAAATAAAAAGTAGCAAACAGAAAATGTTTTGAAGGAAATAAATAAACATGAAGAGTGAAATTCAGCAGATACATTGCAGGCAAGCTTACGAAATAGAATGAAACACATATGCAAATTGAGATTGGGCTATAATGAGATTTTTTTGAAAACTGATAAAGATTAATTTACAGTGGCATAATTGGTCATAGTAAAAACCAAATAGAATAAACAGAACTGAAAAATGAATTATTAATTTATGACAGCAGTTTGACAAAGTACTGCTATACACAGCCTTCATATAAGGTGTGCAATATTAGAACTTGAAGAAGGATTGCATTTTAAGAGGGAAAGTGTATGTTGTATAGAAGTAGCAAAACATTCAGCTAGAACAGAATAGTTTTGTGAAGATAACTTTGAAAGATGAGAAATTGTTCTTGTAATTTAGAAATCATTGTGTGTGCAATTAGAATTGAATAAGAGAGTTGGTGTGGTCCAGTGAGTTGCTTAATATAACCCTTCTATCTATCAGCAAATTACATCCTGAGTATTCCCAAATTTGAATTGTAATCCCTCCTGAGCTCTGTGGTAAGGAGGTACACTGCCAATGCATAAGCATGAATTTGAGTTCACCAGCTTCCTCAAAGAAGAAAGACTGAGAATCTCCTTTCATGCAATTTATAGTCTTTGAAAATCCACTGATGGTCACTTATGACAGTGCACATTGATTGCACACACTGTGAGTATTGTCTATGAGTTATTTGTGATTACACTGAAATAAATTCTTGAATCCAACAAAGAAGTATACTATATCCTGGGAGGTACAGCAGTTGCCAGAATGGACGAAGTTTTCAGAGTGAAGATATGCAATTCCACCTTAAAGGGGTAATCTTTAGCTGATACTGTTTCTCTCCCTTTTATGAAGATAGAGAGGTCAGACCCTTCTGCCACATTCTTTTTACGTGGAGGTCACACATGCAAGAGATGGGAGGGTAAAAGCAGCTATAACCCTCAAGGTAAAACAAAGACAATAGTTGAAAGCTCTCTTGATTTTCAAGGAGATTGATTCTCAACATCTACTCATTCTTTCCTTTGTTCACGATTATGGTTTCCTATTGCTTACAGTCAAGTGCTCATTTAGTGGTGACTTTTATCATAACTTCTTCCAAGTTTTATCATTACAGTTGCATTTCAATCATTTTTAACGAAGGACTAAATAAAAACATTTACCTGTTACTGTCAACTTGATTAGGGCTCCTAAGATATTTTATAGGACCTATCAGACCATACATAGGATTCTGAGGCTCCGTCTAACATACTTTGGACATGTTGTGAGGAGAGACCGGTCCTTGGAGAGGGACATCATGCTTGGGAGGGTGGACGGACAGCGCAGGAGGTGGATTGATTCAGTGACTGGGGTGATCGGGATGGGAGTGTCAGAGACAGTGCGATTGGCACAGGACAGAGCAGAGTTTAGGGCTGTTGTACAAGGGTCGCTATGAGTAGCAAGCAACTCGACGGCACATAACAACAACAACAACAACAATCAGACCATATCCCTAAGAGAAAAGCCTGACTCACCTTTCTCCCAGTGGAGCTGCTGGCAGGTTCTTGAGCTGTTGAAACCATGAAGCCTTGAGGATCCTTTGAAAGCTTTCACTACCTAAGATAAAACCAGCAGCTGAGTTCAGAGATAGCAAGCATTCACAGGAAATTCATCACAATGTCCTGCTACTGTTGGTATCAGATCAGATAACTGTTCTTATCTGCACCAAGAGTTAGTGAGGAAAGGTTTGATATTGATAAGTAATTAAAACTGTTTTCCATTCACCTGATTTCCCGGTAAACTCAATCTTACAGGGAAAATATTACAGTGCACTTTTAAGAATGAAGCTTTTAGGAATGAATATTCTTAACATAAAATGCCTCAAAAAGTAGGTGAAAATAAAATTATTAAAAGAAAACATAGAAATAAATTCTATTATTTAGAGTATCATTCCAAATATCTTAGATAGCTGTAAATATTAAGGATCTACTGCTTCACCAGAGGATAAGACTACTGTCTTACATTCTGACCACTTACATAGAGAATTTGTGGATAATATGTCTTATATCTACTATTTCATGATGGTACTGAAAGAAGACTGTGGCATCAGGATCAGAGGGAGACTCATCAATAACCTGTGTTGTGCAGATGACACAACCTTGCTTGCTGAAAGTGAGGAGAATTTAAAGTACTTGTTGCAGAAGATCAAGGAATGCAGCCTTCAGAGTGGATTACATCTCAATGTCAAGAAAACAAAAATTCATACCACTGAACTGATTAGCAATATCATGATGGATGGAGAAGAGATTGAGACTGTCAACAACTCCATCTTGCTTGGTTCCACAACTTGCTTGGTTCCACAATTAACAAGCTTGGTACCAGCAGTCAGGAAATCAGGAGACACATTGCACTGAGAAATCAACATTTAGGGGCCTCTGCCAATTATTGAGGAGTAATGATTTTAATTTGAGGATTAAGGTGTGTCTGATGCAGTCCATAGTCTTTCCAATAATTTGCTATGCATCTAAGAGCTGGACAATGAATAACGATGACAGAAGAACTGATGTCTTTGAGTTGATGTGTTATTAAAGAGCACCGAACAGCCTATGGATTACCAAAAGAACAAACAAATATGTCTTTGAGAGGGTGCAGTCAGAAGGTTCTTTGGAGTTAAGATTGATGAGGCTTTGCCTCACAAACTTTGAGAATATTGCTGGGAAGGGCTATTCCTTGGAGAGGGACATGATGTTCAGAAAAGTGGAGGGTTGTCAAAGAAAAGGAGGACCCTCTTCCAGGTGGATCGACACAATTACTGCCAAATGGGCTCTAGTGTGCCAGGAGGTGTGAAGACGGCACAGGATAGGACAGAGTTCAGATCAGTTGTTCATAGAGTTGCTATGAGTTGTATTCAACTGGATGGCACATAACAACAAGTACAACATGGATGTAGGAATTTGGGTGTGGGATGTATTTTCAACCTGTCAATAAAAAAGAAATGTTGATTTACTGAAATTTCACACAATTTCTCTAGTTAAAGACTCTCTAGTGTGTAATTAAATGTACTTTATTATTTTTTATCCTAAAGAAAATTGATCATAATTTGGCAATCATATTCTTGGATATACATCACTGTTGTTATGTGCCATCGAGTTGCTTGCGACTCATTGCGACCCTATGTACAAGAACCCTAAATGCCATTCTATCCTGTGCCAACCTAGCCATCTCAAACACACTCATTCCCACACTCCAGTCACAGAATTGATCCATTTCATCAAAGGCTTTCCTCTCCTGTGCCGCCCCTCCACTCTGCCAAGCATGATGTCCCTCTCCAAGGACAAGTCCCTCCTTGCAACATGTCCAAAGTATGTCAGACAAAGCTTCAGAATCCTTGACTCCAAGCTTCACCCTCTCCAGGACAAACCTGTTTTGTTCTCCTAGCAGTCCATGGTATATTCAACACTCTTCTCCAGCACCACAACTCAAAGGCATCAATTCTCTATCATCTCTATTAACTGTCCAACTCTGTGATGCATAGCACATAATTACAAAGACTATAGCCCGGATCAGGCACACCTTAGTCTCCAGACTGACGTCATTGCTCTTCGGTATTCTTGAAAGGTCCCTCACAGCTGACTTTCCCAATGAAATTTGTCTCTTGATTTCCTGGCTGCTGTTACCAAGAGTGTTGACTGTGGAGCCAAGTAAACTAAGACTATTAATTATCTCAATCTCTTCACCATCCATACTGATGCTTCCAATTGGCCTACTGGTGAGAATTTTTGTTTTCTTGATGTTGAACTTCAATCCATATAGGAGGCTGTAGTCCTTGATCTTCTGCAGCAAGAGCTTTAGGTCCTCCTCAGTTTCAGCAAGCAGGGTTGTGTCATCTGCATAATGCAGGTTGTTGATGACTCTTCCACCAATCCTGATGCCACATTCCTCCTTGTACAGTCCAGCGTCTCAGATAATCTGTTCAGGCTATGAACCACACTGCTGATGTAGTGAATAGTACTCCATTACTAACTAAAAGTCAAGGAGTTCAAATGCAGCACCTGCTTCAAGTGGAAAAGATATGGCAATCTAGGTTTCTGTAAATTATATCCTTAGATGCTTTATGAGGCAAATATCTTTTGTTGAATTGGGATTGTTATGACTTTAAATAAGAAACAAAACAAAACAATCGTCTTGTTTTTTCTATTGCTTTGTTTTAATTCCTTATTGTCATTTGAAAGAATATTATCAAAACCTCAATCTGAACTCTTCTGTTGTATAATCACTTCTCTTTAGGATAATCTGTACTTTTAAAATTTTGAGTAGATTTAGGTGTTAAGAAAGCTTGGGTCAAAGCAACTGGAGTTCATTGGATAGATTTGCAAGTTCCAGCTTCAATATGTCAATTACTCATTCTATTTTCTCCAAACACTTGAGTTAATAAGAGAAGAGAAGCTTCTGAATGCTAAGCAGTGTCTAACAGAGTTCCCTTATTTCATTACTTTTTCCCCCAACAAAATCAATTCTTCTAACAACAGACAAATGGGTGAATATATCCCAAATGGAAAATGCTAAGTGTAAAAGTTTATTTTCTATTGCCAAAACAATTACTTTTAGCAAAACAAAAAGGTCTACTAGACAAAGATAGACAACTGTGAAAACAGGAAAATAGGTGATAGCTGAGTAAACTCTTTTGCAGGTATTCAAATAAGTTCAGATTCTGTCCATGTTTAATCTTTATCATTTTCTCAGGTTTGTGCACATAAAAGATGAGATGTGATTATGAACATCCTTCTCAAGTATATTGCATTTCCCCCACTAATATTCATTTACAGTGGTTCTTTATTTTTTTATTTTAGTAATTCAAAGGAATGTTATAAATTTGAGAAAGACCATTTAAGCATCTTAGAGATGTCATCATGATTCTGCCTAAGACCGTCTAGTGGAGTAAAAGATTAGATCTTTTTTTTATTATTAAATTTTATTAATTTTAATGAACATTTACAGGGATTTTGGGTTTTCATTCCTTCATTGCTGCACCATTCTCTCTACCCTCCTCCCCAGTTTGTTCTTCCCCCACCATCTGAATGT
>NW_006399864.1:7887647-7898232 GCF_000299155.1 Elephantulus edwardii
CCTTAGTCTCCAGAGAGACACCATTGCTCTTCAGTACTTTGGAGAGGTCCCTAACAGCAGACTTTCCCATGGCAATGCACCTTTTAATTTCCTGGCTACTGGTGCCAAGAGTGTTGACTGTGGAGCCAAGCAAACTAAAGCTGTGTACAATCTCAATTTATTTGGAGAAAGCATCTAGTAGGACATTTATGGGGTAGTATTCTTTATAGAGGTTCCAACAGCAATTAAAAAAATCTATATTGCTTTTAAAACATGCCAATATTATTAACCAAAAAGGATATGTTCTGTAAAGATATTTGCCTTCACCTTTGCCTTCTGGTCTTTAGTTAGCCAAGAAACTCAGTAAAAGCTATAATTTTGGAAACTCTTACAGACCTGGTCTCTAGGAAGGGGTTAGATTCAAATAGCGATGATTAAACTACGCTTGAAAATCCAGTCTCCTGTTTCCAAATAGCAGGCTGCAACAGAAATCATTAATCTGTGTTGCCTAAAAAACATTTGAAGGTAGAGTGAAAACAACAAAATTCTTTGACAAGTGATGAACATTTCTAGGTATCTCTACCATCGGGAGAGAAAAATGGGAATTTCATGGTACAAATGGGAAATAGTTATCATTTTCTATTTAACTACAACTCATAGTGACCTTATGAACAACAGATTTAAATAAATATCCTCACAGTGTACACTATCCATGCACAAGTCTATTTTCACTGTCACTGTGGCAATTTATTTCATTGTTTTGTGTTTGTTGTTTTTTTCTCTTTTGAGGATGTTACTCCAAAAATGATGTCTTTTACCAATGACTGCTGTCCCTTGACAACATGATCAAAGAGAGAATAAGTTTCACCTTCCTCATCTATATGGAGCACCCTGGTTCAATTCTTCCATGACAGATTTGTTCTTTTAGCTGCCCATAGTATATTCTGGAAATAAAGGATGTCTTAATAGGATAAGAAAGTAAGAAGGTGAGTGACCATCTTAACATAGACATTAATAATTACGTAAAAAGCTGATGAAATGAGGCATATATAATCTAAATATAATAAATTAATAAATATAATAAGTACAATGATATTTATAATAAATATAAATAATAGCTTACTGAGGTATCAATAAGCAAAGGATCACTATTATTTTTTCCCTGCAGACCACAGATTTGTATTGTCCTGTTGACATTAAACATCAAATCTTAACATGATTTTTCATATGCAAAGAGAAAGAAAGGATCATGACAATGGTACAGTTCAACATCAAAAGAACATAAAGGCTTTCCTTTATGTTATAGAATATCTCTCAATAGGCTATTCAAAGCAAAAACTCAGATGTCATCATTTTTGATAGAAAAGAAAATAGAGCTAGCGTTCTAAGAGAAACTATAAACTCAATGTTAACGGAAGAATCTTCTAAAATGCCTCTGATAATTGTTCTGTACACTTCAGTTGGAACTGACTCCTTGCTGACCCCACTTACTGGGTTTTCAAAGGCAGTAAATTGCAGTGGAGGAGATTTCTCCTCTTTCTCCCTCAGAGACGCTAATGGATTTGAACCACATGTCTTTGGATTGGCAGAGCAACTCCTTATCATGGATCCAGGGAAAATAAAGAATAATGTCAATATTTGCATGAAAAAAAATAAATTTTAATAAGAATGACGACTGGTTACAGTCCTTCAAGGGTCTCCTTTTTAAGTAAGAATGGAGCCACTTTTAGCAAGGCAATTCGCACAGCACCTCACAACACCATATGGCCACATCATCTGAGCCTTTTATAGGTTGATAATTTTTCATAGAGGAGCCCTGGTGGAGCAGTGAGTGATTTAACACCAGGCTGACAATAGAAGAGTATGTAATCCAAACCCATGAGTGGCTCTGAAGGAGCTATATTTATTAGTCGGCTTCTGTAAACACATACAACCTTGGAAATTCTGAGGCAGTTCTGTTCTCTAGAGTGACTATGAGTCAGAATAACTCAGTAGCAATACACGTTCTCTCTCGTATATTCTCAACAATATTTCTTTCAGGGATGAGCAGCCGTCTCTCTCACTGTGCCAAACACTCTTTCGCTAATGTTCAAGGTACATTGGAGGTAAAGAGAGTAGACCTGTGACATCTTTTTACTGGGCTTTCTCAGAGTTCCTAAATTTACCGGCATTTCCAAAGAATGTGAACACCCATTAAGTTAATGGCTGCCCTTTAATTCCTCCTGGGCATGATTCAAATAACTTAAATGGACAGTACTATTTGATCTTTTTAACATTTTTTTTAAAGTTGCAACTTTCTGAGAAACCTCAGACAGCTCAGAAGCTCAAGGCTCCAAACCAGGCTCCTTGGACCATTATCCACCAACTTGTTCTTAGAGGCCATAGAATCAAGAACAACTCACAACGAGCCGATGAACAGATCTGAACCCTGTCTATCCTGTGCCCTTCTCCCAAACGCTGACACACTGGAGCCTGTTAATGCAGTGACTGTTTCAATTCATCTAGTTGCCTCTTCCCACCTTTTGTCTTCTCTTTAACTTTCTAAGCACAATGTCCCACTCCAAGGAAGAGCCCCTCCTAGCAACATGCACAGATTCCGTGAGACAAAGACTTTGTCATCTTTGCTTCCAAGGAATATCTTCTCTAAGACGTATCTACTTATTCTTTTGACAGTCCATGGGATATTCAGTACTCTTCTCCAACACCACAGTTCAAAGGCATCAATCCTTCTGTCATCGCTATTCTTTGCTCAGTTCTACAGCATAGCAAGCGATTGAAAGTCCATGGCTTGAGTCAGGCACACATTAGTTATTAAAAAATTAACCTACCAACTATGACCCCATAAACTTGGGTAACAGTATGAATTCAGGTTAAAAACAATATCAGCATATTAAGATGCTTTCCTTGGTTCACGTTTGGGTGCCATTTCCTAAACATGCTGGAATTTTCCTCTCAATATATCCTTTCAAATACATTTAACCTGTAGTTTTATTTACTGTAACTGGAGTAATGGGGTAGGTGTGTCAGAGACAGTGAGACTGACTCAGGGTAGGACAGGCTTCAGAGGGTCACTATGAGTCATAGGGAACTCAGTGGCACATAATAACTAAAGGTCAAGTTGTACTATATTTTAAATGAAGTCTGGAAAGGAGCCAGCCTCAGAGAATCTGAGGGAAGCTCACTGGGTCCCAACTAAAGTAGGCTCTTAATAAGCGCGTGCCTTCTGCTCTTCACCACAGAACGTCCCTTTTGATTTTGAATATACTGGCAATAGAACAACAACTCGTCAAGGAACATAAATCAGATTTAAGATCTGATACATCTATAACTGAGACATCAGGTATTAATAGTCTTTTGTAATATTACTAAATAGATGATGCCCAAGATTCAATGCTATAATGTAAGTAAGCTGGGCCAATATCCCTATCAACATTACAAAACATTATGAGATGATATTGTTCTGCAAGGTTGGAAACTAGACAAAAAAAAAAGGAAAGGATCTGGTAATGATGCCATAGAAACAAGAGTTGAAGAAGAGAATTAGAGATGGCTCCAATTTTCTCCCTTTTTCCTTGACATTACTTCCTGTAAGTAGTTCATGTTAAAACAGGGAGTTTATTAAAGTAGATATAATATGATCATAAGGGAGCTAGTGGTAAGAATCTGTGCTGCAATCCCAAAGGCACGTGGTTTGAATCCACTTCAGCAGGAGAAGGATGAATAATCTCCTTGTCTCAGAAAACTCCCTCTGGGGGATAAACTGTGGGTTGGTTCCAATTTGACAGCAAGCAACAACAACAATATAGTCATACAACAAAAATATAATCATAGGGAGTTCTGATGGCTTAGTCCATTAAGAATAGTGCTGCTAATGGAAAGGTTAACCTTTCTCAGAAGTTAAAATTCACCAGTGGTTCAGTGGGAAGATGATGGACAACCTTCACTTTTGTGATGCATAGCTTTAGAAAACTAATGGAGGGTCAGCTGTGAGTAGATTCTGAGTTGAATGAAAATGAGTTGCCTTCCTCCCTCCAGACAATGTAGTCATTTGAGATAGAGGGTTTTACTTGGTAAGAATAGACAGTCAGAGATTTCAAGATTAAAGAGGAATGAGAGTACTATACTTTGGAGGAATATAAAAGGTGCCTTGTATTGAAGAACATGTATGACCTGTAGAACCTGAGAAAAATCTCCAACAAGAATCTTCTCCAGAACTTCAAGGTAAGAACACATCATGAACATCTTGACTTCTGCCTGTGATAACCTAAGCTCAAGATCTCTTTAAGTATAGCTAAACAGGTCATCAGCACCCTTGGACCTACTGATATACAGCATTTAACTTCTGCCAAAAGTCAAGAAAAAATTCAAATAATTTGAGAGTAACTGGTGGATTCAAACCACATATCTTTGTGTTGGCAGCACAATTCCTTACTGCTAAGGTACCAGTTCACCTTTGGTGACTAAATTGTGCAGCAAGGAGCTGGACAATGAAGAAGGATGATGGAAGAGTCAATATTTTTGAGTTGGGTGTTGGAGAAGAGTACTTTATTGACAGTCAAAAGGAAATGCCACAATTCAAATATGTATTGAAGAAAGTGAAACTAGATTGCTCCTTAGAGGCAAAGATGGTCATCAACTTTGGGCATGTTGTTAGGAGAAGGTATTCCTTGGAAAGTGACATCATGCTTGGACTGATAGCAGATCAGCGAAGAGAGATGACCTCAATGAGATGGATTTATACAGTGACTGTAGCCCTGAATTTAAGTGCATCCGGGATGACAAGATGAGGCAGAAAAGGACACTGTTCAGATCTGTTGTTTGAAGAGTCCTAAGACTCTTAATAGACCTGAAGGCACATAACAATTTTCTTCTAGGTGGTGCATATGGTTAATCCAACTGCTAACTGAAAGACAATTGAATCTATCAAGAAAACACCTGGGGAGAAAGATTTGCTAATTTACCTTCAAATTGAAGGACCCCCGAACCGGTGGTCCTGTCCTGTCCTGAGTGGATAGCGAAGACCCAAGACTCCAAGACCCTGGCTTGATGCAACAGCAAGAGGAGAGGTTTATTGCGGAGCTCCGGGCCGACCCATATCTCTGGCAGGAGATAGAGGAGTCGACCTCGAGCAGACAAAGTTGGCTTTTTTTATACACTTTAGGGGGATACAACTGGGTATCAGCTTCTCATTGGGTGATGAAAACACAGCTTGAATTCATTGGTTCGGTTTTCGCTCATGGTTTACACAGCATATTTGCACGTAGCACATGTGGCAGTCATGTAGCACATGTAGCAGTTAGACAGATCTTTAACTATAGGGTGGTTTCACAAATTCTTAAGTATACAATGAGTTCAAACTCCAGGGCAGTGGAAAAGCACAAGACACATGGGTTATCAGTCGGGAAACAAAGGCACATGGGTTATCAGTCGAGAAACATCTGCTTGTTTGCCCTGCCTTGTAGTTAGCCATTCTTGAAATACTGTTGCCCTGGATACAACTGGGTGTGGGGCTCTACCAGGGACAATGGAAAAATTCCCGAGTTTAACTTAGCTGAGAACTATAGAAACCTGAGTTTAATTCAGCTGAAAACTATAGGGATTATTTTAATTTTAATCTTTCAAAATAATCAGTATTTACAAACTATAGAGCACAGCTCTACTCTGGTATGACCTAGGGTAATTGATAAGTAGCAGCTGGTAATTTATAACTAACATCCCCTACTGAAGGCTGGAGTCATGAGTCAGAAGAATAAATTATCCACCATAATATCTTCATACCTGTGGCAAAAGTCTGCCTTTGGAAACAGACTTTTTGTTTCAAGGTCTAATAATTTTGAGCCAAACTCTCAGCATTTGTCTAATTGTCTGGTAATGACTTAGATACCTTCCATTCTTCTATTCTGGCCCTGAGACATGTTCTAGCTGGCATCACCCTCCGTGAGAAATTACACATTTCTTCTTCTTCTTTTTTTCCCCCTCCCATTTTGAAAGTGTTGCTCGTTAGCCACTTATCCCTACTTAAGAATCTTAATTACAGTTATTTATATAAAACAACTTATGCATGTATACACAACCAAACAAGGCATTCAAAGACATTCACGAACAAATTAAAATGCCATTCACGCAAGCTTCTGTGTTATCTTTTGAATCACAAATTGTTGTAGGGGTATTTATAATCAGTTTTCTTTAATGGTTCTGCCTAAGCAGTACAATGCAAGCTATGGGTGGCTCATTTGCAGCTGAAATTACTACCCTACTTCATTGAAGAAAAAAAAAATTATTTACTTACTTGTCATACTAAGTTTCTCCTAGAGAATTTTTTATATGTCCTTTCATATTCTATAGCTATTTAGTTGGGCTTTCTTGGAGTGGGCATGAAACAAAGTTGATGTCTCCTTTTCACCTGTTGAGTTCACTTTGATCTATTTAAATGACAGAGTTCAGAATGAAATTTTTATTTGGAGTAAAGAGATTTCTATTGCTAAAATAAAGTTTAGAAACCAATATCTAACATTTTAGTCTCAAAATTTAGACAAGATATTGAGTAAATAATGTTATTAATTCTCCCAAATGATGAACCCACTACTATCCAATCAATCCCAAATCTTAGTTCCCTCCATCACATTTATAAGTCTCTAAATCGCTACAGAAGAATGGACAATCTTCTCCAGTACAATTAATTGCCTCTGAAAACCCAGTGGAAGACCAACTATGGGTTGGTTCAGACTCCACAGTACTCAACAATAACAAATCTTTACAGGAGAAGATAGTTGCATTCATAATTTATTCTTCTAAGATTAGTAGCAGACCAGTTACAAGAAATACAAACTCAACAGTGCCCCAAATGTTTGATTTGCTATATAACTCTATGATTTTCAACATTAACAGATCTTCCTTCACTCAATACTTCTCATTCCTCTATGTCCCTTGGATTTGGTGATTCTCTGAGAGAACTCCCAGACCATTATACCTGTAAGGGAGATGACGTGTGAGACTGTAGATATGCAGACCAGTACTGTAGGACCTAGTGAATATTGTGGACTATCAATTGCACTGTAGCTGGAAAATGAACACCTGAAAAATGGTATAGAGGTACCAGAAACTTATATAAAACTTTAGTATGGTGGGGCTTCTATCTCATTATAAAAAGAGTCAATGTTACATGGGGATGGTCATCTGATCTTTATCAATGTCACAGGGGAACTGTTCCCATCAATTGCATCAATACATAAAACCAGTTCCTATGAGGTCAGACATATCCCCCATATTCTCACACCTCTTTTTACTTATCTCAACAAGAATCTCACTGCTTTTCTGGGTCCAAAATCCATTGCAATATCTCAAAACCACATGAAATCACGTGAGGGAAATTAAAAGGCTATAATCCAGATTTGTAGCAGAATACAGTCAGGATAGCTGGTGAAATGTGCTTGCCTTGAGCCTTGAGGCTTTAGGCCAGTGTTCTAAAGTTCTCAGTCCTGCCCATATTGGTTGCCCACCTGCAATTGCTCAACAAACTTGGGCAAAGGCTCTCAACTCTGATTCCAATGATGTAACAATCCCAAGATCCCAACTCATGTTGGGTCTCCAGTTTGGCCATAGTTGTTGTTGCTGTATGAGTAACACGAGGAAGAGCATCCTACATTCTCTTGCATCCTCTTCTTTGATGGACGGAGAAAAGTCTCTTTCTTCTTCAATGGTGGGAAAGATCTAATTATGAGACTAGAGCTGTTCCATTTATTGGCAAGACTAACCAACAGGTTTGTAGATTGGTGAGACTGGTCAATTCACTTGTAGAATGGTGAGACAGTCAATATCCCTTACAGATGAACTAACATGCCCTTTTTCAAATATTCCCACCCATCCACAAAGCCAAGTCAGATTCAGATGGCTAGGAAAATCATACTGAAGGATAAACTCCATACCTACCTCTCTCCTTAATACAATAGATACTTCAGCACAAAATAAACAATCAATGGGTAGGAAAGACATTTTGTATGATAATCAAAGATATCACAATAGCCTATTCTTTCTTATTTGAATTATTTGGTTAAGGCCTGATATGATGGTTTACACTACATCACCAGGGCTCCTTTTATATGTTGTTGTTGTACCATCAAGTCAGAATAGACCCATAGCTGACCCTCCAGTGGGTTTTCAGAGGCAGTCAATTGCACAGGAGGAGAGTACCCATCCGTCTCCTGTGGAGCAGCTGGTATGCTGCACAGCTTCTTGCCACTAGGCCACCAGATGTTATTAATACGTATTCTTTTTATTTTTTTTGTTATTGTTTATTTGATTTTGTTTTTATGAGTTTGTTTTGTTTTTTTTAAAGAGGAGATATATTAGCTCTTCAAAAGCTTGTTTACATAACTGTTACGAATTCTATTATATAAATCTATTATATAATTTAGGGAACTCTAGTGCATAATTCATAGGAAGCTGCAGTACTAACCTAACCTAATGGTCATGTAATTCTGGGTGGTTCAAATCCACAAACGTGATGGAGAAAAAGAAAAAAAAACCTAAAAATCTTCTTTTGTGATATACACTTTGGGAAATTCAACAGAAGGCTCACTATAAATCCATTTCTACTCTACCACAATTTAATAAAACATATTACTTTAGCATCTCTTTCTAATATTGGAAAATGACAAAGTTTTATTCTTCATTTTATTTCCAAAACAAGTAAATTAAAATATTATTATATTGGTAAATGAAGGAACACAAATATGTGTTACTATTTTTTTTTAAAAAGACTCGAGTATTTTACTATGAAATTAAAGGTAGTAAAATAGTTTCAGGAATCTCTAGTGGCTTAGTGAGGAATTTTACAGCCAATCTGAGTTATGCAGTTCAATACTCTGCCTACTCTGTAGGAGAAAAGGGAGCAGTCTTCCCTCTTGTGATTTATTGCCTCTGAATATTCTACTGGACGGTCAGATATGAATCATTTCCAACTTGAGAGTACACAGCAACAACAAAATAATTTTATATTTTATTTCTCCAGAAGATAAATTGTATTCATGCTTTGTCCACTTAATGAGTTATAGCTTCTGGTATAAACATAGCTAGTCTTATTTTAGACTATCATTTTCATGACAAAGATGAACATTTACTAATGAACAAAAAAGATCAAGAGTTCTTGATAAAAAAAGTATAATGTGATGTTATTAATTCTCATATGTACAAGACACATGAACACCTTTTAGTCATATTACTATGCACTGCATGGTTCAGAATCAGGAAAGGAGTGTATCAGGAATGTGTCCTATCTCCATCTCTCTTTAATCTATGTAAGAACAGATCATTTTGGAGGCTAGATTTTATGAGAAGGAATATGGTATCAGGATTGGAGGAATTATTAACAACCTACATTATGTAGATGATGCAACCTTGCTGAAATTGAGAAGGACCTGAAGCACTTGCTGCAGAAGTTCAAGGGCTTTGGTATTCAATGTGGATTGAAGCTCAACATCAAGAAAACAGATTCTCATCACTTGACCAATGATCATCATGATAGATAATAGACTGAGGTTGTTTACAATTTCAGCTTGCTCAGCTCCACAATCAATACTCTAGGCACTGGCAGTCAGGAAATCAAAAGATAAATTGCACTGGGAAAATCTGCTGTCAGGCACCTCTCCAGAGTAACGAGACACAATGATGTCAGTCTAGAGATTAAGGTGTGTCTGATCCAGACCATATTTTTTTGCAATTACTAGCTATGCATCAGAGAGCTAGACAATAACTAAGGATGACAGATGAAAAATCTATGCCTTTGAGTTGTGGTTTTGGAGAAGAGTCTTAAATATACCATGGACTGAAAAGAAAACAAGTAAGTCTGTCTGTCTTGGAGAGGGTGAAACCACATTGATGCTTGGACGTTAGTATTTTGAAGCTCTATCTTACATAATTTGGGCACATAGGCAGAAGAGATCTGTCACTGGAGAAGGACACCATGCTTGGAAGGGTGGAGGGACAGCAGAGGAGAGAAATACTCCAGATGAGATGTATTGATACAGTGACTGGGACTATGGAGTAGATGTGCCAGAATCAGAGAGACTGCTTCAGGATAGGGCAAGCTTCAGAGCTGTTGTACTATAGGGTCACTATGAGTCACAGATGACTCAATGACACATAACAACTACTACAACAACAACATATGATTCAATAATTGTTGTTGTTAAGTGCTGTCGAGTCATAGACACCTCATAGTGACCCTATGAATGAAAGACCTGAACACTTGTATAACTTTCATCAATTCTCAACGAATAGCACGTGATTTAAAGCATTCTTAGGTGGAAAAAATTCATTAAGAGCAACTATCTAGACAATTTAAAAGTAAATGCAGGAAAGCTAGTTTCAGAATATTGTTTTACTTTTCCTTGTGCATAGATATTACATTAGATATAACAAAATGGCAGAATGAAGACAAAGATAAATGTAAAAAATATTTCTAAAGGAAAATTTGTTGAGGTGTGCACAATCAAATGAAAGAGTTAACTATTAAGAAGATTTCAAAAGGCAGCACGGGATGACAAAGCAAAATATTACAATGAAATGTGCAAGGAGTTGGAGTCAGAAAATCAAAAGGGCCGAACTC
>NW_006399864.1:7899576-7918423 GCF_000299155.1 Elephantulus edwardii
AGGAGAGGAAGGCCCTCTATGAGGTGGATTGATTCAGTGACTGGGATAATTGGGATGGGAGTGT
Source organism: Elephantulus edwardii (assembly GCF_000299155.1). Lineage (NCBI taxonomy): Eukaryota > Metazoa > Chordata > Mammalia > Macroscelidea > Macroscelididae > Elephantulus > Elephantulus edwardii. Next base: position 7,899,641 of record NW_006399864.1, read on the forward strand.
CAGAGATGGTGCGATTGGCACAGGTCAGGGCGGAGTTTAGGGCTGTTGTACATAGGGTCACTATGAGTCGCAGGAGACTCGATGGCACATAACAACAACACAACAATGGTTCTTTGAACTTGTTGATAGTTGAAGAAGGAGGTAGAGAAGACTAAATGTAATATGAAGAAAAAAATTGCTGTAGAGGAAATGAACAAAATCTAAAAATCAGAAACAATAAAATGATTGGTGTTTCCATGTGATCTTTAACATAGAAGGAGGGATAAACAAGTATACACAGTCCAGTACATCTATTCTGTAAATCTCTATGATGATATAAAAGAAAGAATGAATTATGATGTAAAACTATAGACTTTAGTTAACAGTGCATAGGTTGAACAACTGTAACAGATTCAAACCATTGAATTCAAGAACACTTGACTGTGTTAATACAAAATTTATACTGACAAACTGTTGTCCAAACAAAGCAAGGAAACAACACATATTTTAAAACCAAGAAAGATGTGTGACAGGACTGTATCCTTTCTCTATACTTACTAGTTCTATAAGCTGAACAAATCATTTGATAAGCTAGGTTTAATGATGAGGTATAGGGCATCAAGATTGGAGGAAGATTCATCAAAACCTGCTTTATGTAGATGGCACAACATTGCTTGCTGAAAGGGAAGAGGACTTGAAACACTACAAAATACCGAAGTTACAGTCTTCAATATAAATTAGGTCTCAACATTAAGACAAAATTTCTCACTAGGCCAACAGGCATTATGATGATAGATGGAAAAAAGATTTCAATAATTGTTGATGATTTCATTTTAGTTGGAACTACAATCAACACAATTGGTACTAACAGTCAAGAAATCAAAAGACATGTTTTTAACATACATATATCTTGTTGTTATGTTAGATCAAATTGCCTGCAACTCATAGTGACCATATATGTACAACAGCCCGAAACTGCTCTATCCTGTTCCAATCTTACTGTTTCTGACACTCCTACCCCCATTACTCCAGTCACTGAATCAATCAAGGGTCTTCCTTTCCGGCACTGTCCCTCCACCCACCCAAACATGACATCCATCTCCAAGAACTGAATTCTCCTTGCAACATGCCCAGAGTAAGGTAGATGAAGCTTCAGAATCCTTGCCTCCAAGGAGCAGCCTAGTTTTACCCTTTCCAGGACAAACCTGTTTGTTCTCCTAGCAGTCCATGATATACTCAATACTCTTCTCCAGCACCACAGCTCAAAGGCATCAACTCCCCCTTCTCCCATCCCTAGTCATTGTCAAGCTCTCTGACATATAGCAAGTAACTGCGAAGACTATGGCCTGGATCAGGCACACCTTAGTTTCAAGACCTACATCATTGCTTTTCAGTACTTTGGAGAGGTCACTGACAGCAGACTTTCCCAATGCAATTAACCTTTTAATTTCCTGGCTGTGGGTACCAAGAGTGTTGACTGAGGAGCCAAGCAAACTGAAGCTGTTAACAGTCTCAATCCCTTCACTATCACGATGCTGCCAATAGGCCCAGTGGTGAGAATCTGTTTACTTCATGTTGAGCTTCAATCCATATTGAAAGCTGTAGTCCTTGACCTTCTATAGCAAGTGCTTCAGGTTCTCCTCAGTTTCAGCAAGCAGGGTTGTGTCAAATGCACAAAGCAGACTGTTAATAAGTCTTCCTCCAATCCTGATGTCACATTTTTACTCAGAGAGCTCAGCTGCCTGGATAATCTGTTCTGCATATAGATTGAAAAGACATCCCTGGCATACATCCTTCCCAATTTTGAACCATACTGTTTCCTTGCTCTTTTCTGGCTACTGCCTCCTGGTCCTAGTATAGGTTTTACATAAGCATAATCAAGTGTTCTGGGATTTCCATTCTTACCAAAGTAAGCTACAGTCAAATAAATGTCTTTGCATAGTCAATGAAATCAGATAGACATTCTGCTGGTACTCCCTGGTTTCAGCCAGGATCCATCTAACATTAACTATATATCCCTAGAACCATGGCCTCTTCTAAACCCAGCCTACATTTCCGGTAGTTCTCTGTTGATGTGTTGTTCCAGCCATTTCTGGTTAAACTTCAGCAGAATCTTGTTTTCACGTGAAATTACTGATATTGCTTGATAATTTACACAGCCTGTCAGGTTGCCTTTCTTTGCAATGGGAACAAATACAGATCTCTTTCAGTCAGTTGGCCAAGTGTTTGTTCTCCAGACTTCTTGGCATAACTTGGTGAGTGTCTGTTTGTTGAAATATGTTGTTTGGTATGCCTTCAATTCCTGGGGCCTTGTTTTTTGCCAATTCTTTCAGAGCAGCTTGATTGTGTGTGTGTGTGTGTGTGTGTGTGTCTGCATCAAAGTATACATGCACAGATGTGTGTTTATGGACATACATGTAATAAAGGAGAAACAAATGCAGACTAGTTTTAAGCTTTCTCATCACTTTCTAGTTGTTTAATCTTAGTACACACATCTGATATTACCCAAGCATCTTCTTCTGCAAGATCATTGCTTTTTTTTTTTTTAGAGAGATTCATTAACATACATTCAACAACAATACATATGAAACAAGGTTCTTGGTACAGTTCCTATCCTTAAATCAATAGATTTCTTTAATTGTATTTTGTTTTTACTCACTCTTGCTGCTGCCATTGTACTTATTACAACAGAAAATAAATGTAAAATAATTGTGTCATTATCAATCCAATACAAAGAAGCTCTATAGAGCTATGTAGTTAGAGAATGACCTGAATATCCCGGGGGTTGCCAAAAGAACAAACAGACATATCTTGGAGAAAACTCAGCCAGAGTGCCTCTCAGAGGCAAAGAAGGAGAAACTTCCTCTCTCATATTTCTAACATTGACTCTTCTTGGACAGGGACACCATTCTTGGAGCGTGAAGACCCGCAGTGTGATGGACTTACAGTGTGACTGCAGCAATGGGCTCAAGGATGTCAGAGGAGAGGGGTCAGGTCTGTTGTTCATAGAGACACTATGAATTGTACTCGACAGTTCCTACCAACAACAAAAACTGATGGTATAGTGGTAAAGAGTTGTGCTGTCAATCCAAAGGAACATTGTTTGAAATCACAACCTCTTTTGTGGGAGAAAGATAGATAATCTCCTCCCAAGCAATTCACAACCTCTAAAGATCTGCTGGACAAGCAGTTATGAGTTGGTCCCAATTCAAAGGCACATAGCAGCACCAGAGGGAACAAATACAATATTGACCTGTTTATAATATTAAAATGAATTTTTCATGCAAACTCAAATATCTGTCATATACATATGTTGATTTCTTATAATTTAGATTGTTAGCAAATTAATAGTGTGCTACAGAATTCAAAGATTACTGAAAATAATTTTCAATAAATAATAAAGTTTCAATAAAAAATGAAGTTGTGTTACTGAAATACAAAGATTCTCATATATCCTGATAAGGATTTTCTTCAGTCGTAAGATTTAAAACCTCTCTTACAAACAAAAAATGTGTTCTTTGAGGCATATAAATAATATCAAAGCCAACCCAGCTCTGGGTGTCTAAGGTTTGTTATTCAGATGTCTTTTCTAGACAACGATTAACCGTTCTTCTGTGCAGGGTAAAGGGAGCTCTGGTGGCCTGGTGGCAAGAAGCTGTGCTGCCAACCTGAAGGAAGGCAATCCGAGGCCACCAACTGCTTTCTGAAAGGATGGACAATCTCATCCGATGTGATTAATTGCCTCTGAAAACTTAAAGGGAAGATCATCTATGGGTCAATTTCAATTGTATGGTACACAACAACAATAATTATTGTGTTAATAAGAGAATATTATTGCATAAGACCATTATTGTAAAAATAGAAGGATAACTAGTAAAACATGCATGCAGACATAAAGGAAAAGGGTTTGGAGCAGAGGGGTGAGGATAGGTAGAGACGAAACCACAGAATTGCAAAGTTTGGTGGGTGGAAGGAGGGGTTGACAGATACGGGAAGGATCCAGCAGGAACTTGAAAAGATTGGGTAATTATGGGCAAGGTCCATTGGTGATTGATGTTCTAAAACACAATGCATGGGAAAGGTTGTATGAAACACAATGTATACAAACTTTTTGAGCAAACAAGTATAGAAAAAAAGGTGTTTTTGTTTTTTTTTTAAGAGGATTAGGATGAGATACACATCCCACCCTTCTAGAGTCTTATACACGCACACGGGATCTCAGTGCCAAGCACCTTTTTCTTTTTTTTTCTTCTTTTTTTTAAATTGTCATTTTACTGCTTCCCACTGTAATTCCCCACATACTCACTCTCCCTTTTTTGCCGACCATAGTTTGCAGGCTGGGGGGGGAGGGGAAGGGAACAAAGCTGGGGTCTCGCACCCCCAAGATGCTGCCAGCCGGGGAGAACAAGTCACAGTTACAAATTATCACAACAATTAGCATCTGCACTTGGGAAATTGGCAGCGTGAGGAGGCCCAACTCCTCATTGTAAGCTGGTCTATTTGGTGGTGACCTTTTTCTGGAGACGATGATACTCCTTCAGCCTGAGGGAGTTGATGTTGATGAAGCCAGTGGCATCAATGGGTTCATAATCGCCTTGCACGTTCATGCTCACCAGCTCCTCATTGTAGAGGGACAGTGCGGATTCCGGCTGAGGATGTACACCTGGCCCTTGAAGACCGACACCTGCGCCTTTCCTGCCACCGGTTCCTGTGACTTGACAATGCAGTGGCGAACAAGCTCACACGCAGGGCTTTGCCAGAAACCAGGGTACACCAGCTCAGCGAATTTCAAGCCCAGGCCTTGTTTGATCTTGCGCACTTCCCGATGCATCGTGAAGGCCTCCATGTCTAAATGATCATGGTAAAGGATTGTGCCTGCTGAGGTCTCCTAGATACCTCGGGACTTCATTCCAGTGAAGCGGTTCTCCACGATGTCGATGCCACCCTCGCCATGCTTGCCAGCGACTTCATTCAGGTACATGAAGTGCTCCAAGGACGTGCGGTGGGTGGTACCATCCTTGACATCTCAAGGATGTCGGGTGTTAGGGGCCTTGGCAGGGTCCTGGGTCTTTGTGTTGAGGCCTGGAGGTGCTTGGTTCTTGGGGTTCTCCAGGATTGCAGCCTCATAGCTGATGTGCATGAGGTTCTCGTCCATGACCCACGGGCTCTTGGGGGTGACCGAGATGGGGATTCCGTGTTGCTTCGCATACTCCATCAGATCATTGCAGCCCTTGAACTGGTTGTAGAACTCCGGCATCCTCCAGGGACCGATGACCTTAACCTGTGGGACCAGCGAGTAGCAGGTGAGCTCAAAGCAGACCTGATCATTTCCCTTTCCCGTGGCGCCATGAGGCACATACTTGGCTGCCTCCCTCTGGGGGATTTCCACTTGTTTGCGGGCGATGCAGGGCCTGGCGAGAGAGGTGCCCAGGAGGTAGCGATCCTCGTACAGCGCGCTGGACTGGACAATGGGCCCAATGAATTCCTCCACAAACTCCTTGCTGACATCCTCAATGAACACCTTTATGGCTCCGAGCTTCAGGGCCTTCTTCCTGGCTTCCTCAGAGTCTTCCTTCTGACCAATGTTGGCCAGGTAGGCAATGACATCGTAGCCTTGTTCCTTCAGCCACATCAGGGTGCAGGAGGTGTCCAGGCCACCGCTGTAGGCCAGAACCGCGGAGCCCTTGCTGGACATCTTTTCTGGAATTGGTGGTGTAGGTTTCCGGCTTCAGGAATCTCAGTGAACCACTCGAGGTCCAGGCGCTGGTGGCAGGCAGCGGAGCAGGACCTTTTTCTTTTAGAAAAGCTTACATGCCTGGGACACAGCTTTTAGCTGTTCACCAGTCTGTACATCACCAGCCTACATCCCCCACAGTCATCATCTGGCTGTGCCACAAGCGACAGTCTGTAGGGTCCTGGTCCATTGCTCACTAGGTTCTCCAAAGCCAGCCTGCGTGCTATAGTCTCGTGAGTCATTCCCCTGATTGATGCCCCCGAGTCTCTGCAAGACCATGTAGTGCATCTGAACCCCAGGGTCATAGAGGAATTTGGGAACTGAGCCACGGATGGAAGTGTTTGTGGTAGAAATTATGGATACATACAGCTGGTTAAGCTTTTGGGACTGTGTTGACTTGAGACGTCTCATAAACAGTCTGCTGTTTAATCAAAGCAGGATGCTCTGGTGGCCTAGTAGCAAGAAGCTGCATTGCAATCTCAAAGGTAAATGGTTCAAATCCACCAGTTCATCCATGGGAGAAGAATGGCCAATCTACTTGCATGTGACCAATTGCCTTTGAAAACCTACCAGAAGGTCAGCTATATGTCAGTTCCATTCAACTCTATGCAACAACAAAAATTAATATTAGCAGGACTAATTATGAAAAGACCAACCAACTGCTGAGCTGATTGCTACTCTTAATCACCCTATAGGGAAGAATAGAACTATTCCATCAGGCTTCCAAAGACATAACTCTTCAAGGAAACAGACTGCTACACCTTTTTTTTCCCTAAGAGTAGATCATTGATTCAGTCAACCATCAGGTTATCCACTAGCAGTTTTAACCACTCTGCCTCCAGAGGTCCTTACTGATAATATTAATAATTATAAAATCTTGTTCTTTTGAATTGCATTATTTTCATAATGACTGTAACTTTAAAACTATCCCTTTGAACAGATATAAAAATATTTTAAAGTTACTGGAATGAATGTTTATCTCTTTATGAATATATGTGCTGAAAGCAAATTTACTAAAGATACAAAATGATGGAATAAATTCCTGACACTCTACTTTACCATAGTGCTAACTATTTTTAATTTTTCTAAAATGTTTTTATTTCTGATGTCAGCAAATGTGTCACTACTTTCTTCCTAAAAACTCACTGGGGATGCCTGAGCCTGCCAAGAGGACACATTAATTTCTGGGACTCCAATCAAGGTCTTCCTAAGGTTATCAGGAATGTCTAACCACCAGAGACTGATGTGCTGTCAGTAAGCATGCACACAGAAGCTTGTAATTTTGTATCTGCCTTGTTTAACTTTTGTTTAAATTAATCTTATTCAAATAGCACAATGATCTTTGTATAGTCAACCAGACACAAACAAATTTGTGATTCCATAATCTAACATGTTTTTACTGAACCGATATACATGTTAATCACATTGTCATAGAACATAAAACTGGGACATCCAGAGCATGAGGTTTTAACATATACTTGAATAGCTATAATTAACTATTGAACAGTCACTTTTTAAAATAGGAAAATAATACTAAGTACAGCATTTTCTTTTAAAAAGTAAAAAAAAAATTAATAAATCATGGAATCGATGCACTTCATTGAGCATTAGTTTTTCCATCTGTGCCCTCTATAGTGACAACACTGAATTACAAACATCAAAGCAATTTTGCCAAACAAAATATGGCAATCAAGTAGAGTTTATGTTATCCAAATTTTATCATTTTAAAAAATAGAAACATTCTAATATATCCATATCTTTAATATCAGTGATAGAAGTTTTGTACATAGTCAATGTTCAACAAATCTATGATTTCATTTGGAAAATGTTAAAGCTGATGTGAGAATGTATGTCATAACTTGTTTTCATTAGTGCTCTTTGAAATAATTTAGATGCCTCTTTAGTTGTTCTCACCAAGTCACAGGACTTTTTGTTGAAAACAAGGCATTCCACTTGATTTCAAACCCACCATCCACACTATAGGGGGTTCTGGTGGCCTAGTCTGAAGGGAGCTGTATTTCAGACCCCAAGGTGAGAGCTTAAAACCACCAGCTGATCAGTGGGGAAAGCTGAACAAACTCTCCTCATATTGAGGCTCTGGTATGTATCATTCAAACTCCACAGCAATGCATGCTAGAGAGTGCTGATATAGTAAAAAAAATCATAAATTATATCAACATGTAGGGAAAACAGTCATAATGGTCATGCTTGGATGATTGTTTATAAATGTACTTACTTTTAATTATTACTTGCAAAGTTTTATGGACAATTAATGATAGGTTTTAACATATTTGAACTGTCAGGAAGCCTGATTCTGAGATAACTTTCCTCAAAGTGTTAAATAACTTTGGATAAAACCTTTTCTACTCTTTTCCCAGGTTAATGGTTAAAGATTTGATTTATTTATAAATAAGATCTATGAAAAGATAGTATTCTTTCCTATAAAATTTTGGCATACTAATTTCATTAGTCATCTGATTTAATTATTCGACAAGCCTTATCCAAGATTATTTGTTTGCAGCAGTTTGATGGCACGAAGTGAATGACATATAGTTCAGTTCATTATAACGAAGCTTCTTTTTCATCAGTCATCTTTAACTGTAGGTTACATAAGAGTCATTTGAGTGGTGCCATCTGTGTTCCCTGTCTATTTGAAGACAGTTGACTTTTGATAAGGTTAGGAAACAAAATACGAAGCAAACACAGAGGGAGAGAAGGAAGCATCGAATATCTCAAAGACAGATTCAGACAGCATCCTTTACAGCTTGGCTTTTGAAAAACATTATACCTTAGTTTTGACTTTCAAATCAAAATGACTATAGCACATATCTTGATGTATAGTCTCATACAAAACGTAAAATAATCTGAATCAAAATTTTTGAGACATCTGGCATATATGCAAGTGTGTGTGTGTGTGTGTGTGTGTGTGTTGTCTCGGGTTAGCAAAATTAAATTAAATTTCAAAACAATCAGTTATCAAAGAACTGTAGAAAATTCTACCTCATTCATCTCTTCTCCTTATCGCCTACATCTCTGTAGTTCCTGTTGCAAACACCCCCCCAAAAAAATGACTGCACACACTGTCTCACTGTAAAACACCAGAGAGACTTCCAGAACACATTCTTGACATTTAAATAACGCCTCGGTTTTCAGATGCAGCTCAGAGGCCTATCCATTATGTAGAATGTTTTAAATGCTGTTCTTTTACTAATTCTCAGAATGGATCGACTTTTCACTTGCCTACACTAACAGGACCCTGTTAGCTAGGCTCTGATGTTGTGTTATGTAATATTGAACTTTTTGCTGGCAGCATAGTTACTTTTCTGTATAAAAAGAAGAGCATCCTATTGATTCACCTCAGAGCAAGAAAAGATTGTTAAATTGACTGAATGGATGAAATAACACATTTCTGAATAAAATTCTCAAACATGTTATTGTTAGTTGACGTTAAGTCAATTTTGAATCATTGGGACCCCATGTATACAGAGTAGAAACATTCCATGGAATGTGAAAGCCTTTAGAAGTCAGTCACCAGCTCTGTCTTTAAGAGCGCCTCTTGGTTGTCTCACGCCGCCAATCTTCAAGTGGGTAGTGGGGTGTATCATCATGTGCTCCATTCAAGGGTGCTCATCCTTAAATATATGAAGTTTAAAGCACTGACATTTTCAGTCAAAATGTATCTTGCATTATGAGCAGAGATTTCTATTTACTAGCGGTTTCATTTACTCTTTTATATAAGTATCTAAGAGAACTTCAAGGTACTTTTCATTAAATATAATGAAATATTAACATTATTTGCTTTTGCATATTTTTTTAGTTCTTGCTATTACTTAACTGCTACATTTTTTTGGTCAAAGGAAAATATGAGCAGTCTCCAATTCTCGAGTGTCAAAAACTCAAGCTGTTTCCAATTGGTAATGTATATATTTTAAATATGTTATATGTTCCACATCTTGTCTCTTTGCTTTGAGAACCAGGCTTTCAATTAGAAACTCTGTTAGCCAAAAAATTGAAATTGAGTCAATTATCATACACTCCAACTTAGAAATATCAGGTGATGCTAAAATTATGAGCAGATGTTAGAGCTATGTACAAATATGACATGCTTGGTATAAATATAGTTGACAGAAAAATTAAATAATTGAAATATTTAAAATTTAAATTAATATGGAAGTAATGTTATGCAGGTAGTAAGTAAACATGATGTCAGCAAGATTCTTCTAGTAACTGAATCTCTCTTTGAGGAGGATAAGAGTAAATTTGCAATCTCTTGCATGATGTTGTTGATTGCCTTCAAGTCAAGCACAATTCATAGTGTCCCTATGAAAAAATGCCAAAAGCCCCTCTACAATTATCAACATTTATCAAAATTCATAGAGTTTTCAGAGGCATGTTGTTTAGGAAGTGGATGCCATTCCTGCTTCCAAACCTGTCAGAGAATGTTATTGGCTGAGTCATCTGCAATGCATAGCGACCTTATGTACAGCAGTTCTGAACCCTTTCCTGTCCTGAGCCAGTCTCACTAATTTGGACACCCCAACCCTCATTGCTCCAGTCACTGTATTAATCCATCTCATCCAGGGTCTTTCTTTCCTGCACTGTCCATCCACTTTTCCAAGCATCAGGTCCTTCTCCAAGGACTGAGCAATCTCTCCAGGCCAGGCCACTTGCCCAAAGTAAATGAGGCAGAGCTTCAAAATCCTAGCCTCCAAGGAGAGACTTGGTTTCACCCTTTCCAAGACAGACCTATTTGTTTTCTTGGAAGTACATGGTATGTTCAAGACTCTTCTTCAGCACCACAACTCTAAAACATCTATTCTTCTGTAATTCTTGGTCATTGTCCAACTCTCTGAAGCTTAACCAGTAATTGAGAAGACCATGGCCTAGATTAGGTGCGCTTCTGTGGTGTCTAGACTGACACTGCTACTCTTCAGAACTCTGGAGACATCCATGACAACAGATTTTCCCAAAGCAATTTGTCTTTTGATTTCCTGACCACTGGTGTTAAGAATGTTGATTGGGGATCCAAGAAAGCTGTAATTGCTAACAACCTCAATCTCTTGTCCACCTATTATGGTGCTGCCAGTTGGCCCAGTGGTGAGAATCATTATCTTCTTGATGTTAAGTTTCAATCCATATTGAAAATTACAGACCTTGATCTTTTACAGCAAGTGTTTCAGGTCTTCTTCAGTTTCAGCAAGTGAGGTCATGTCATCTGCATATCGTACGTAGGTTGTTAATGAGTCTTCCTCCAATCTTGATGGCACACTCCTCTTCATAAATCCCTGCCTCCTGAATGATCTGTTCTGCATACAGATTGAAAAGTTATGGGGAAAGGATGCCTCTCTGATGCACTCTTTTCCTGATTTTGAACCATGCAGTGTTTCCTTGCTCTGTTCTGAGGACTGCTTCTTGGTCCAAGTATAGGTTTCATATAAGCACAATCAAGTCTTCTGAGTTTCCCGTTTTCCTCAATGTTAGCCACAATTTATTGCGATCCACACAGTCAAATGCCTTTACATAGTCAATGAAACACAGATAGACATGCTTCTGGTACTCTCTCCTCTCTGCCAAGATCCATCTGACATTGGCAATAATATCCTTAGTACCATGACTTCTTCTAAACCTAGCTTGTACTTCTAATAGTTCTCTGTCAATGTACTGTTCAACTCTTTTCTGGATAATCTTCAGCAGGATTTTGGTACTGTGTGATTAGTGATATTGTTTGAAAATTTCCACATTTTTAATGGGAATAAATATAGATCTCTTCCAGTCAGTTGGCCAAGTAGTTTGTGTATGCTAATATATTCAGGGAATGACTAATGTCTTAAAATATAATGTATATGTTATTGACCCAAAACTGACAAAGAATTTATCCTTAGTAAGTTTTTATTTTCTTCAGCTCCAATATGAACATGCATAGGAGTAATTGATGGTCTCTTCCACAGTGATCACCTGTCCTATTTTTAACTGCTGATACTGAACTTCTCCAATGATTCTTTCTACAGATATGGTCAACCTGATCCCTGTATATTCCATAAAATGAGATGGAAACTATCAATGTTTTAATTTTTTTTTAATCTGAAACCAATACTTTTGGCACTAGCAGCTAGGAAATCAAACGATACATTGCTCTGTGCGGAGGCAGAATGTCAAGAATGTCACAGTTGCCCCCAAGCCTGATCACTCCTTGAGAAACCTGATACTGCCTAAGAGGACCAAAGCAGAAACCAGAGCAAACAGGAGACCAGTTGTTGTTGTTGTTGTTGTTATGTGCCATCGAGTCCCTTGCAACTCATAGCGACCCTATGTACAACAGCCCTAAACTCTGCTCTCTGTCCTTTGCCAATCGCACTGTCTCCGACACTCCCATCCCAATTATCCCAGTCACTGAATCAATCCACCTCATAGAGGGCCTTCCTCTCCTGTGCTGCCCTCCACCCTCCCAAGCATGATGTCCCTCTCCAAGGACCGGTCTCTCCTCACAACATGTCCAAAGTATGTTAGACGGAGCCTCAGAATCCTTGCCTCCAAGGAGCCACCTGGTTTAACCCTTTCCTGGACAAATCTATTTGTTTTCCTAGCAGTCCATGGTATTCTCAATACTCTTCTCCAGCACCACAACTCTAAAACATCTATTCTTCTGTCCTCCTTGGTCATTGTCCAATTCTCTGATGCATAACAAGTGATTGCAAAGACCATGGCCTGTATCAGATGCACCTTAGTCTCCAGAGAGACACCATTGCTCTTCAGTACTTTAGAGAGGTCCCTAACAGCAGTCTTTCCCATGGCAATGCACCTTTTGATTTCCGGGCTGCTAGTGCCAAGACTGTAACAGAAGAAGAATTATTGTTTTGGAGTTGTGGTTTTGGATAAAAGTGATGAATCACCCATGGACGGCTAAGGGGAAAAACAAATATATCCTGGCAAGAATATTGGAACTTAGTTTCACATACTCTGGGCATGTTCTTAGAAGGGCCATTGTAATCCCAAAAGTGGTTTTAATCTACTAGTTGCTTTATGAGATAAGATTAGGAAATTTTCTACTAAGTTATTTACTGCCTCTGAAAATCTGGGTCATTTCTGACTCAAAAGCACAAAACAGCAATAAAAATCTAAAGAGCTCTAGTGGCCTAGTAGTCCAAACCTGCCCTGCCAACCCAAAAGTACATGGTAAACGTTCACTAGCTGCTCTGGGGAAGAGAGACCAAGTCGTCTGTACAATTTATTGCTCATGAAAACTTGCTGGAGAGTCAGCTTGGGGTTTGTTCTTACTTAATGGTTCATAACAACAGCAATGGAACTGTTTATTTGCATAAAAAATCACGGAGTCATGTTTTTGTATTCTCATTTAACAGGAGTTATGAACCCAAATTTAAGGAATAAGCTAGAGGCTTTTACTTGGTGAACACAATTAGGAAATAGGCTACCTCACAGCAAACATACAGTGTTTTATATTCAAAGAAGAGAAAAAAATTTGTTAGGGGTAGAGAATGTGTTAAGGCAAAGAAATTATGCGATTCCCTAGGCTTGGGAAAAGAAAGACATTTCATGTATCTGGACAGAGTAAACACTTGAAATTGCTTTCATTCTCTCACTTCAGCATCTTCATTGCCTAGTGGCAAGAAGTTGTGCTGCAGTTCTGACATTCGAACCCACCAGGTCCTCTGCTGGAGAAGGAGGGGCAATTTCCAATTGGATCCAATCTCCAGTTGGATCCAATACAACAAGAAAAAATATTTAAAAAATGAAATTACATGACTAATGAAACCATATATTATTTCTCTAATGAGTATTACATGGAAATATTTGGTGCTTAATATATCTATTTTAATAAATATATAAATATTGTTAAATAGCTTATTACTCATAATTACAAAATTTATATCTATATCTATCTCTATATTCCCCAAGCCAAGATTTTAAATTACTTCATATGATTGTGAAATCTGTACAATGATTAAGGAAGACCAAAGAAATACATGACTATGTGAAAACGTGCTTTGAATTCTGGTGTGGCTGTCCAAAGAACAAACAAATCTATCTTGGAAGAAATGCTTCTAGGGTGTTCCATATAGGCAAAGATGATGAGACTTCATTTCATGTATTTTGAATAATGTTATCAAAAGGATCTAGTCCTTGGACAAAGATATCATGCATGATAAAGTCGAATGTCAGCAAAGATGAAGAATATTTTTAATAAAATAAACTAAGTAAATGTAATATCCATATATACTATAGACTATATAGACTATAGACTATAGCCTATAGACTATACACTATATAATATATATATTAAGAGAAAAATGGAAATGGTGTCATAGGCATACTTAATAAGCTTTAAAGTCTATCCTAGTTTATACAGTTTGAAACAAAAGTTGTAATATAACTGAAAGAAAAGGTATCATTCACTGTCAAAGCCATCAAATATAAAACAAACAAAATCAGAAAATAAGAAATAAATGAAGATGCATGCTGTGATTATATAGAAATAAATACAGTCAGGAATATCTAGAGCTTGTGGAAGTATTAAGGAGCAAAAATTTTTTAAAGTGAACAACGTTGCAGAAAGAGACAGGAGTTAATTAGTTACTATAGTCTGTATGATATTATTTTACTTTAAAAATTATAAACATATATTACACTGATGAAATTTTTAAAAGTTAAATTTTAATGGCATCAAGACAAAACTAAATTCAGTTAATTAAGCACTAGGGAAATTAGGCTAAAATCACCTCATAAAATTTTACATATATTAGATCATATTAAATTTGCAGTAATGATGTCTAGCTTTCTAATGCTCCCCTATTTATTTTCCCTTCCTTCAAAAACATCAATAACAGCAATGTCAGCAATTATAAGACTGCCTATTTTATGTACATATCTCAATCAAATTAAAAAGAAGAAAAACACACAGTTCTATTTGCCAAATTGACCAATTTATGGGCAGATTATTTCAGCAAAAGGGATTATCAAAAGGAAAACTACCAAATGCAGAGAGTAACTATTTAAACAGGAGATGTATGACCCTCAAACATTATAGAAAATAGCGCATGATAGTGGGAGAGAAGTCCAAGTTCCCTGAAGATACTGAGGAAAGCCAAGGTTTCACAAATTAATGGGACATAGTTTAGTTGAGATATTTTAATAAACAGATGCAACACTGTAAGTTCACACTCATCTATGTCAAGAAATTTAGAAGGTTTTTAGCTGATCAACAGTGGGGCTGGAAATCCATATCTGTGCTTATCCTCCGATGTGATGTACAAACTATTGAATGTCATTAATACCATATCCATGTGAAGTTTTGTTGGAGATGAGTCAAGACGTGTATGAGTGTTCAAAAGGGGAAGGAGAAAGGGAGAAGAAGATGGAAATAGGGGAAGGGAGGATTCACTAGGCTAGCAAATGTTACTGTGTGAATGGGGCGTGAAGGAATAGGAAAAGATTTGATAGGAAAGATTTGATGGAAAAAACAGGATGTTAGAGGAATAGATTAACTTTAACTAATTATATAACATACAATGTGCATGAATGATTGTATAAAACATAATGTACATGAACAAACACAATGTAAATGAAAAGTTTTCTAAATCATAATGTACAGGAATAAAACCCAAGGTATATCAATTACTGTATGAAAACAATAAAGATATAGTTAAAAACCCATAAACAATCAGTTGCAATAGCATATTGATAGGAGAGACTGCCATACATCCAAACTGGATTCAGAAGAGGACATAAAAGGGAAGATATCATCATTGATGTCCTGTGGCTCTTGGCTAACTTCATAGAACATGTTTGTCAGTGTTGTTTTGATTTTTTGGTTTTTGGGTTTGTTTTTTTTAATATTATTAGCTAGGCAAAAGAATTTATGTATAGCAATGCAAAGGAAAAGAACTCTATAACATTGAACCTGTACTTAGACTAAGAGGCCATTTTTAAACAAACTGATGGGATAGTACATATCTCAATCAAATTAAAAATAATAAAAACACACAGTTCTATTTGCCATTTTGACCAATTTATCGGCAGATTATTTCAGCAAAAGGGATTATCAAAAGGAAAACTACCAAATACAGGGATAGTGAGAATTTTTAAATTGATAAAAGGATTCACCATATCACTCCAATCCAAATGTTGTACAAATAATCAGAGAATCTAGACTATATGAAAAATGTCTATTGTCATTAAAATCTCATATGTTATATC
This sequence comes from Elephantulus edwardii, assembly GCF_000299155.1. Taxonomy (NCBI): domain Eukaryota; kingdom Metazoa; phylum Chordata; class Mammalia; order Macroscelidea; family Macroscelididae; genus Elephantulus; species Elephantulus edwardii. The sequence continues at coordinate 7,915,566 of NW_006399864.1, forward strand.
CAGCCTTGCTTGCTGAAAGTGAAGATTTTACTTAAAACAATCACTGTTAAATACTGTCTTCTATATGAATTAAAATTTGCATTGTTGTTTGCTGTCAAGTAAGAATCTTTGTCTTCTTGATATTGAGCTTCAGATCGTATTGAAGACCACAATGACCTTCTGCAGCAAACAATTCAGAACCTCCCAAGTTTCAGCAAGCAAAGTTGTGCCATCTGTATAATGAAGATAGTTGGTGAATCTTCCTCCAGTCCCTATATCACATTCCTCTTCAATAACGTCCAGCCTCCTAAATGATCTGTTTGCATATGAACTGAAAAGATATGGAGATAAGATGCATCCCTGACATACACATTTCCTGATCCTGAAATATGTAGTGTTTCCATGCTCTGTTCTCACTATTGCTTTCTAATCCAAGTATAGGTTTTGCATGAGCACAATTAAGTGTCCTGATATTTCCATCCATCTCAAAGTTAGCCACAGTTTGTTGTGATCCACACAGTCAAATGCCTTTTCATAGACAATGCCACAGAGATAGACATTTCTCTGGTATTCTCTGCTTTAGGTTAAGATCCATTTAATGTTGATTATAATATCCCTAGTGCCAAGGCCTCTTTAAACCCAGTTTACACATCTGGCCATTCTCTGTTGATGCACGGTCCCAGTCATTTTAAAATAATCTTCAGTAAGATCTTGCTTTCCTGGGGTATTAGTGATATTGTTTGATAATTTCCCCACTCTGTTGGGTCACCTATTTGTGGAATGGACGTAAATATAGATCTCTTCCAGTCAATTAGCCAGGTAGCTCTCCTTCAGATTTCTTGACACAACCTGGTGAACATGTCCAGGATAACATCTGTTTGCTATGCCACCAATTCCTGGGGCTGTAATTTTTGCCAGTTCTTTCAGAGCAGCTTGAACTTCCTCCTTCATCATCACTGCCTCTTGATCATGTTGTGTCATTAAATTCTTCCGTATCAGCCAGTTCTTTTTGGTGCAGTGACTCTGTAAACTCCTATCTTAATTCTTCCTGCATTATTCAATATTCTGCCTATTGTATTCATAAGTATTGCAACTTGATGCATAAATTTGTTCTTTAATTCTTTTAATTTAAGAAATGCTGAACCAGTTTGGCTCTTTTGTTTTTCTACTGCAGTTCTTTACACATTTCAATATATACTTTTGTTTTTGTTTTGTTTTTTTAGAACTTCTCTTTGAAATCTTCTATTCAGTTCCTTAACTTTGCACTTTCTTTCCTTTTTTTTTTTCGTTTCTCAATGCTCTAGTCCAATATTGAGTGTCTCTGCTGACATCCATCTTGGTCTTTTCTTCCTCCTCTGTCTTTGCAACAACCTTTTGTATTCTTTATGGATGATACTCTCGATATCCTCCCACAGCTCATTTGGTCATTAGTGTTGAAGTCCTCAAACATGTTCCTGAGATTGTTTTAAAATTCAAGTGCGCTAGACTCAAGGTCAAATTTTGGTTCCTTTGGATTTGATTTTACCTTCTTTAGCTTTAGTTTCAACTTGCATATGAATAGTTCATCTTCTGTTCCACAATCAGTGTCTAGCCTAGTTTGCATAGCTAATATTAAGCTTTTTCCAATGATTCTTTCAGCAGATATAATCAGTCTGATTCTTCTCCATACCATCAGGTGAAATCCATGTGTATAGTCTGCATTCATGTTTCTTACAAAAGGTATTTTGCTATGTATAAATAATTGATTGTACAGAATTCTATCACCAGCCTCATATCTGTCCCCAAGTCCTTATTTTCTGACTACTGATCCTTCTCTGTTCCCAATTTTGGCATTTCAGTGACCCATTATTATAAAGCACTTGGTTGCATGTTCAATTGATTTCTGACTGCAAAAATTCATAGAAATTATCTATATCCTCCTATTTTGCTCTGGTTGTTGATGAACATTCTTGAATAATAGTGGTATACACTGTACTTTTTCGTGTGCATATGGATATTATTATCCTGTAACTCACAACATTGTATTTCAATTGATCTAGAAAAGACTTTTGTAACTGTGAAAGTGATCCTATTTTTCCTCACATTTTCATCTCCAGTGTAGTATATCATGTGATTGTCTGATTAAAAATGCCCCATATCAATCCATCTCATTTTCCAATATCTAGTATTTCAATATTTATGCATTCCATTTCTTTCTTAACAATGGCCAGTTTTCCTACATTCATGGTTCTCACAGTCAGTGTTCCAATCATGTGGGTCCACTTATAAATGTTCTCTTTGTGCTTCCAAATCTGAGAGCTCAGCTTCAGGAACCATATCTGCTAATCCACTCTAAATGTGCTTTATTACATATAAGTTTTTTGAAAGCCTGTGATTTTGGAAGTGGATAGCCAACCTTTCTTCCTGGTCTGTCTTAATTTGGATACTAAGCTGAAGAACAACATCTGACTGACAAGCATTTTCCAAAAGAAACAGATGAAAGACTTGTCCCCCTTTTAGAAATAATCAGTGAGTTCAGTGTCAGTTCATACCTGCCCTATGGTGCCTGCATCTTCTCATCCCTTTTCCCTGCTCCATCAGCCTCTGCTTCCACTCCCATCTATCCTGTCTAGTACCTCCTTCCCACCCCCCAGCCAACCCTTGATATGGTGGCTCAGACCTCAAGTCACTTCAGTGATGCCTCACACCTCATGCTGCTGTCATCCTCTATTGAGTTTAGAAAGTTCTGAGTTCAAATCCTATGTACTAGATTTAGAGAAAGGATTTTATATTTTATTTCTTTTTTTTACACAACTCTTTTCTTTTTAAAATACTACAGAGAAATGAGTTGCCATTCTGAAAGTCAGATCCTTAGGTGTAAAAAACATCTAACTGTTCAT
>NW_006399864.1:7918523-7936355 GCF_000299155.1 Elephantulus edwardii
CCCTCAGTTCACTTTACTCTTAGAAGAAAAAAAAATATTCTTTCATTGTTATACAATCCTCCCTCTTCCTCAAGTCCACTTTTCTATGAAGCTCTTATTCTGGACTCTTGTCATGAAAATAATACCTTATGATATATTCCTTTTAAACAGATTTCTCCCTCATCTGTTTCAATGTTGTATACATTTTTTATGCCCTCTTTTCTTAAGTTCCCCCCAACCCTGATGTCAGTCCCATTTTACAACAGTGGCATTATGCTGGGTGAAATATCTCAGTCACAAAAGGACACATACTGCATAAGGAAAGTTTTTGTATGAGGCAGTACTGGGGAAAATCTTTGCCCTTGAGATTCTGTTTCAGGACTCTTGTCTTGTAACTTAGTTTCTCTTCTCCGCTATTTGCAGCACCACTGTTATCAAAGTAGGATAATTTCCTAGGTGAGGGTGGTGTCTCTCTACATCTGGTATGCTGGTGTTGTTGCTTGGCAGAGGTCCCCCAATTCTTATGCCAGAGGTATGTTTGGGCTGAATCTCTTTCTTGCTTTGAATCCCTGTCAACAAATCCTGGTAGAATTCTGGGAGGACAAAGGTGATTCCAGGCTCCACCCAGGGGTGAAGCTATGGAGCTCCCAATGCTAATTTGGGTTGAATAAACAAAAAACTTTAGAAAAGTACAGCTATACTACCCTGTTGTTGTTGTTGTTAAGTGTGATCCAGTCGTTGGTGACTCACAGGGACCCTATGAACGAAAGTCCTCAACACTTGCATGACTTTCATCCTCTCTCCAGGTTCATAGGGTTTCCAGTGGCAAGCTATTTATGGAAGTGGATGCCACTCCTGCTTCCAAGCTTGCTGTACAGAGGTAACTTGTGGTTTCTGTGATGCTGAACATTGTGACACTGACGTGTCAAATGTGATAATGGTTGCCCATGGTGGACAGTATTTGGTGGAGCTTCCTGATTAAAACAAGCTATACTACCCTAGAAAATAAAAATGACAAGACGTTTTCTTATGTTTTGGATATGCTATGAGGAAGGTCTAGTCCCTGGCAAAAATTTCCTAAAAAAGTAGAGCATTGGTGATAAAGAGGAAGCTATTTAAAAAGATGACTTGGCATAGGGGCTGAAACAAGGGTCTCTAACATAACAACAGTTGTGAGGATGACAGTATAAGGAGATATTTTACTCTGCTGTACATAACTTTGTTATCTATTTTATGATACTAAAAGGAAAAATGGTCTATGGCTATTTTAAATTTTTTTAAGTGCTTTCACCTAAACTATCATATTTACCCTTTTCTCCATGAGCTGGAATAAGAGAAGATTTTTTCAGAGTAAAGGAGATTACAATAGTTGGCCTGGATAAAAATGTATTAAAATTTGGAAGAGAATTCAAGTTCTTATTTTATGAAAACAAAAGAAAGCAGACAAAGAAAACTCAGACTAACCCTGAGATACTCTGTATCCTAGAACTGATCCTCTCCCTTGCAATAATCCTTCATCATCATAGCAGAATGGCCCATGGAAGAGAGCTTTGATGGTTTTACAGTAAGGAGTTAATGTGGCAACTCAAAGATACATGGTTTATATCCACCAGCTACTCTGTGGGCAATACCCTTCCACCTGATTAACTGCTTCTGAAAATCCACTGAAGAATCAACTATGGGTTGATTCTGTGATTGTACACAATAACAACAACTTAAAAGAATAAAAGTGTCAACTGTTATTCAAAAGCAAGTATGAGAAGATAAGGAGTTGGGAAACTAGAATATTAAAAGCGAATAAACTGAGAACAATTTAAAACCGTTAGTCTATTGTGATAAATACAGACAATGTTATCAAATAATTTTTGTGGTAATTGTCAATTGGAAAACCTAACTTGCTTTGTGCTGTCTAAATTTCCATCAAAAATTCATTAAGATGTTACATAAAAAAAAAATACTAACTAAAATAAAGTTAAAAAACCAAGAAAGAATCAGATAGCAGGAATTTAAGCACCCTTTATTAAGAAGGTGAGTTTTTCTCACATATATTGTCATTTCAATGTTAGGATAATTTAGAAATGTGGAAATATGTGGAGTGTTCCTGTTTTCTGTTTGGCCTTATTCCAGTGGTCTGTCTTGCTTTTGGTTAGATAGCGCTAAAAGAGTAAGAATTACTTTTAAAACTATTGTAATAATTGCAGAAAGACACAAATATATAAATTAGGTACATAGTCTCTCATTATTTGTATTTAAATTGTGTATGTAAGTGTGTAGCACCCAAAATAAAAATGCATCTTCTATGAAGAACTAGTGAGGCAGAAATGACATATATTAGGCATTAACATGTTTACACACTCAGATATTATGTATACAAAACTAGATTATGTATGAGCAGGGATTACATACAAGAATTAATTGTATAGCATTTTGACCCTAAACGTTGCTCTTTTTTTAAATAATTCCCCACATTTGAAGCTTCTATTATGTTGTAGCTCACCAGTTACTATAATGAACCTTTTTCTGGAAAATTAGCTTTGCATTTGTAGTTACTAATGCAAATCAACTAAAGAGAAAAACCAGTTGTCACTGGGCAATTCTGACTCATGACACCGCATGTGTTTTGGAGTAGAGCTGCATTCCACATGATTTTTCACCACTGTTACTCTCAATTTCTTCTAAGTAGGTTTCAACACCAGTGTTTTGGTTAGTGGAAGAAAGTACTAAATTGTTTTAGCTATCCTTATGTGTGGAGTTATCCAGGCAGGGTGTTTTAGGGGTTTTTATATCAAATGTTTACTCTTATGCTATCTGAAAGAGAAAAAGTCTTCCTGAATTTTTCAGCAATCATAAGGAATCCATTACAAATATTTTCCAGAAAAAATTCTCAAATCTTTCATCAGTCATATTTTGAAATTGTGTCTTATTTATAAAAAAATGACATTCATAGAGAGATTCTACAAAGAACAGTAATTATTACTATTAATCAATATTAAATACTACAACAACTACTACTACTATTATTAGAGAGAAAACAATTTCAAAAGTTGTAATGTATGCAGATATATAAATTAACTAAATTTTCAATTGAGGACTATAAGAAAATATGTTTTCTTAAATGAGAATTGGTGAATTATATTTTCATACATTTTCCTGGTAGAAAATTTAATGACTTTTTATTCAACTAATGTATGTTTTAGTGATTCTTTAAACTGTTGATCATATAAAAGACATAGAAAAGTGGATTTTTCCATTGTGTGTATTCCTAAATATTTTATCTGTACAAAAATGGGGTTCTTAATTAATTGTAAAAAGTACAAAAGAGGATTAGAGTACATTAGCCAATACAAACAAGAAACTAACAATCAACCTTCCAAATTGGAAGTATGTTCTTTCATATTTTAGATTGGAAGAGTTTAAAAATTATTCAATAGTGTTTTGTGAAGTATGCAATAATTTAGAATTTAGAACTGAAAAACACAATCTTAATAACTATTATCTCTGAGCATAAAACCTTTATCCTCTTTTTCTTCTATTTTATATTGGTTTGCTTGCCAAGTTTGTATGCATTGTGCTTCACGCTATTTTCCGTTCATGTTGTGTTTCATACAATCATTTTAATGCATCATATTTTATAAAGTTAGTCACCACTGGATCTTGCCCATCACTACCTTGTCTTTTTATCTGAAACTTTTCCATTTTCTTCCCTGTTCCTTCCACCCACCAAACTGTGCAACCCTGTGAGTTCGCCCCTATCCATCCTCCTCCCTCCACTCTCATACATGTTTTACAAATTCTCCTTCTATTTTTACAATAGTAGTCTTATGCAGTACTTGTCCTTATAAGACTGAATTATCTCACTCAGCATAATGCTCTCTAGTCTCTTCCAAGTTATGTAATATTTTTTGAAATAATTTTTCCTGAGTGCTGAGTATCCCATTGCATGACTGTGTACAATTTCTCAATCTATTCATCTGTGGTTAAACATTTGGGCTGTTTCCATGTTCTTGGGATTGTGAGTAGCTGCTATGAACATTGGTGTACAAATCTCCATTTGTGTCTCAATTCTAATTTCATTTCCTTGGGACATATTCCTAGTAGTGGATTAGCTGGGTCATATGGAGTTTCTATTTTAGTTGACATTTCTTCAAAATATGTTATGGGTCCAAATAACTATAATTCACAAATAAAAGATGAGCTCAAATAAGTGCAGTACTCTACTCAGAATCACTCAATTTTAACAGCCAAACCTGAAACAGAATAATTTATTTTCCTGATTTACATTTCTTTCTTTTTAAAACTACAACCTGAATATTACAGTGAAGTCTTAGAATGTTAGCATACAACAATTATCATACTTCTTAAATGTACTGAATTTGAAAAACTGTTAGGTCATATATGGCTTTAGACAGCCACTTTGAAAATCACTTATAATTAGTTTTATGGAATCTGTGTTGGACAACATGTTTATAGCTGTCATTCAGTCAGCAAGCAGTTATGGACTGCAGGCTGTCTCTCCATGTATAATACATAAACTCCCAAACTGTCGAACACTTGTATGTCAGAAACGCATTTACACAAAGTTTTCAGCTTTCAGAATACAGTACACAACTCACCTTCACCTTCAGGCATTTTTTAGATGGATTCAAAAAGCTGGAAGAGGAATTTGTTCATTCTAACAGTCAGCTACCCCACAAGTAATGTGCATCAGGAGATGAAGTTAAGTAGAAAGAGCTTATTCTCCTCTAGGCATATAACAGAATAGCTTTCTCTTTATTTCAACTACTGTTAAAGAGGCGTAGAGATGATGGCGTAAGCTATGTTAGAAACAGCTCACAGAGAATATAATAGGCATGGCACTTTCTCAAAATATAAAAAGCAAATAAAGTTTTCCAAAGCAACACAATGGATACTTATTTCTTGTGTAATTATAATAGTAATAGTAATAATAATATGTGTTTTAGGATTTAATAAAGCAAGTTATTTACTTAGCAAAATAGTTAAGTTGATGGCTTCTGGAATCAGACTGCCTGGTTCTGAACCTAGCTTATACTAATCTTGGGACATTTCCTTAAAATGATCCTTTGTTTTAGTTTTTCTATTTAGAAAACTGAAGTTAACAATGCTCCTTGAAATATTTTTATATTAAATTATTAGCCTGGTAGTATTTAGATCAATGTTTGACATATAATGCATATCACCAAATTTTACTTATTTTTAATGATACATAGGGTGTTACTGTGGACCCAAGTAAGATGACGCTGTTGACTGTTTCCAACTTTTCTATCATGTTGTTTTCTATTGGTCCAGCAGTGAAAGTTTTTCTTGTCATTGAGATACAATCCATATTGAAGGCTGTCCTTTTTGATCTTCTACATGTGCTTTAAGTCAGCCTTCACTTTCAGCCAACAACATTGTGTCATCTATATAATATGGGTTACTGGTGAATTGTCCTGTAATCGTGGTGCCACATTTTTATTCACAGAATCTAGCTTCTTGTATAATTCCTTCACTTTAAATGATGCGGTTCTCCTTTGTCTGTCCACACATCAGCCTCTTATTATTGGTATAGGTTCCGCATGAGCATAATAATGTGCACTGAAATTCCCATTCTTCTTAATGTTAGCCATAATTTATTATGATCCACACAGTCAAATAAATGCCTTTGCATACTCAATAAAGATAAATAGACATTCGTTAGGTATTAATTACTTTCATCCAGGATCCATATGACATCAGCAATGATATCTCTGATGCCATGGCATCTTCTAAATACTGCTTAAAATTTGACTATACTTTATTATAGAGAATAAAAAAAATAAATACTAAAATATGCTATGAAATTTCCATTCTCAATGTGATTTTATTTTTTTCATACACACTCACATACACCTCTAAATCTGTGTATGTTTATCATGATTAAATGGCATGCTAGCCTTATTGTTGTTAGGTGCCACTGAGTTGAGTATGACCCAAAGTGACCTTATGAACAACAGATCTGAATCCTGTCCTATCCTGTGTCGTCATCACACTTTCTGACACACTTGAGTCCATTTCATTAGTCACTGTGTCAATCCTTCTGGCTGAGAGTTTTCCTCTCTTTCACTGACCCTCCAACTTTTCAAGCATGATATTCCTTTCCAAGGAATAGCATATTCTACCAACATGTCCAAAGTATGTGACATGTAATTTTATTACCATTGCCTCCAAGAAGAATTCTAGTTGCACTTTCTCCAATACACGTTTGTTTGTGCTCTTAGCAGTCTGTAGAACAATCAGTAGTACTTCTCTTCAACATCACAATTCAAAGGCATCAATTCTTCTTCTGTCATTCCTATTCATTGTACACTTCTTAGCTGTGTGACAAGTGATCAGTAAGACCATGGCCTGAACCTCATGTACTTTAGTCTTTAAACTGATAGCATTTTTCCTCAATAATTTGGAGAGGTCCCTGACTGCAGACTTTCCAGTGCAATGCATCTTCTGATCTCCTGACTACTAGTACCAAGGGTGTTGATTGTGGAGAAAAGATTGAAATTATCAATGATTTCATCTTGCATAGATCCATCATGATGTTTTCTTTTTGTCCTGTAGTAAGAACATCTAGTCCATCTCACTTTTAGCAAGAAAGGCTGTGCCATCTGCCTAACAAAGGTTACTGATGCGTCTTCCCACAATCTTGATGCCACATTCTTGTTCACAGAGCTCAGCTTCTCAAATAATTTGCTCAACATACAGATTGAATAGGTATGGAGAGAGGAGAAAACCTTGACAGATGTCTGTCTAAATTTTAAACTATGTAGTGTGTAAACCCTTGCTCTGTTCACACAACAGCCTCTAGGTCTAAATATAGGTTTCACGTGAGCATCAATAAGTGGTCTGGAATTCCCATTCTTCTCAATGTTAGCTATAACTTGTTATTATTCATACAGTCAAATGTCTTTATGTAATCAAAAGCATAAATAGACATTGTTCGGGGATTCTTTACTTTCATACAGGATCCATCTGATATCAACAATGATATCGCTGATGCCTCGACCTCTTCTAAATCCTGCTTAAGCTTCTGGTAGTTCCTTATCTATGTACTGTTCTAGCTCTATTTGAATGTTTTTCAGCTGAATTTTGCTTGCACATAAAATTAATGATATTATTTGATAGTTTCCATGTTCTGTTGGATCACTTTTCTTGGGAATGGGAGCAAATGTGGATCTCTTCCAGTCAGTCAACCAAACCGTTATCTTCCAAATTTCCTGGCAAACACATCCAGGGCTACATCTCTTAGCTGAAATATGTCAATCAGTATTATTTCAATTCCTGAGACCTGATTATTTTTTCCAATCCCTCCAGTGCAGCTTCAACTTCTTCCTTCATTACCATTGGTGATTGTTCATATGATGCTCCCTGAAATTTTTCAATTTCAGTCAATTCTTTTGGTTCAGAGACTCTGTATATATCCTTCACCTTTCTTTGATGCTTCCTGGATCATTCACCATATTGTACATAGCATCCTTCAATACTGCAACACAAAGCTTAATGATGGTTTTCAGTTCTTTCATCTTGAGAAATGTCTAGCAACGTCTTCCATTTTTATTCTCCAATTCCAGCTTTGCAAATGTCATTACACTATTTTGTCTTTCTTCTTGAGCATCTCTTTGAGATCTTCTGTTCAGCTTACTTTTATTTCAGCATCTTTTCCCTTTATTTATTTTAGCCTTAATAGGAACTTCAATATTCATCACTTACATTGTCTTCTAGTAAAAACCAACTAACGACTGATCCTCTTTAAAATTTCCTAGGCTGTAAATAACATGGGAAGAGATTTTCCAACTTACTCCTGTGGAACCACTGGTGAATTAAAACCACTAGAACTGGGCATTTGGGCTCTCAGAGCTACTCCCTACAGACTAGGCTACTAGATCTTTCAAATGGAAATAGCAACATTGTAATAGGATTAGAAAAACACTACTAGTATATTCTTTTCTCAGAATCTCAAAATCATAGTCAATACCTATGTAAACAGTAGCCAAGAAGTCAAATGATATATTGTGCACTAGGCAAGTTTTTCCCCAAAACCCTCTGTAAATTGTTAAAATGTAAAGATATCACATTGTGCACTAAGGTATGCCTGACTTGTGCCAGAGCCCTTCCAATTGCCTATTAAGCATGAACAATGTTGCACACTTATAAAGTAGACCAAAGATATGTTTATCTCTTTGCATTATTGTATTTGATGTTAACATATTATGATGTTGTTCTTAGGTGCCATCAAGTCAAGTATTACTTCTAGTGACCCTGTGAACAACAACTCTGAACATTGTCTTACCTTGAACCATCCTCATCATCTCATCAAGCCTATTGCAGCTGTCACTGTGCCAATCCATTTCGTTAAGGGTCTACCTCTCTTTTAGGGACTCGCTTTACCTTTTAAAGCAGGAGGTCCCTCTCCAGAAAAAAGTAACAAATCTGCCTTGGAAGATAAATAGGTAGAATTCTTTTCAGAACATATATAGGAAAAACTGTCCCTAATGAAAGAAAGACATTATGCTTAATAAATTAGATAGTTATTGTAAAAAAGAAAGACCCATAAGAGGACCACTGACACGTGGCTGCAACATTCAGCTCAAACATGACATCAATCCTGAAGATAATGTAAGACTGAACTATTTTATTCTATAATACACTGGGTCACTAGGAATTAGTACCATCTTGACAGAACTTAACAACATACTCTGAATTTATGATGATAAATTTATATATTTTATGTTATACCATAAGTTTCAAGATTATAAATATTTTAAGTTGTTCAGTACATTTCATTTAACAAGGTAACACATTTTTAGAATGCATCCAGAATTATGTTTATTTTGTTGTAACTGAGACACCAGCTAACCATAAAATAGTCTAGTTTGTCAGAAATGTACCAGTATTTTCCTTTTTAAGTTGGTTGCTTAAAGATTTACAGTTTTCTTATACAGTTAATTCTTTGTGTACATTTTACAGGAGACGCATATACCAATAAACTTTTGTGACTACCCCATGTTATCCACTTATGAAGCTCTTCAATTCTTTAAAGATTGTGTTCATGCCGAGATCTAGATTTTATATAAATTATAGAATTGTTATGTTTGGCCATATTTTTTCATCATATTTAGGTACTTCTAATTTTCTGTAACTCTAGTCACACACATACTTTCTACATATACATACACACACACACACACACACACACACACACACACACACCCTTGTTTCTGTTAGAAATTTCTCTTTTGTAACTAATAATACGGATATATTGCTAACCGCATAATGGAAAGCCAGAATGGCATGGCTCAGGTAGTTTACAAAAAGAGTTAAGAATTTTGAGATTAATTAGTGCCTCATTTCTGTTATGTACCACATTATTAATCAGTGGAATCATTTTGCAATCAAAGTTAAACAGAAAGCATAAACACAGAAAACCTTAACAGGCCTATTTTTATCAACAAACTAATGGAATATCTGTCACAAAACATTCCCTTCATTTTTTAAATTCACACTGACTGCAATTGGACGACATGAAAATGTTCTCCTAAGAACTATCGGTGCAGTAAGTGTGTGCAAGGAAACAACGGGCAGAGCGTTACAGACACACAGATTACTAATTATCACCTATATAGTCAAACACTCCTAATAGTTAGTGCTTTAAACCTGCCTAGACACATCTCTGAAGATGAGTCTGACATCTGTTTCCAAAAGGTCACACCCTTGAAACTCCTTGGAACAATTCTATGCAGAACATATGGGTTTGCCAGGGGACAGCCGTGACTCTACAGCAAAAATGGTTACAAGACTTTGCGATTAAGAAAGTCAGGAATGTAGAATTTGATTTTAGAAAAGGAACTAGAAGACACCTCATTCTTAACGTGAATATCTTGCCAAGAAAATGAAATATTAGAAATAAGAAGTTTGTATTTCTTCATGTAGAGCTAGAATCTCCTTTTAAAACTTATTAATGTCTCTAAGCATCGTTCGGTTTTAGTTTAAGAGTGGTAGTCTTACATGTTTAATTAACTCTAAGTGGGAATATTCCAGTAAACATTGGAAGCATCATCCTGTCTTCATGTCATGAGCTGACCTTCCTTCATTTAAGATTACTTCAGTACCAGTGGGAATGAGCTCCCTGTGGCGAGCATTTGGCTCACGACAGACTTGTTTGCAGTAGATTCCGTGGATTCTTAGCAGCATGGGAAGCAATTGGAACAGACAGAACCATCCAGCTGACAAGAAATACACTTATGTAATTTGATGTTGAATAGAAAGACAAACAATCTTTTGCTGCATATAATGTCACGATAAATGACTAAGAAAAAAAATCATTTTCAGGAAACATGCTGATGAGTAATGGTGCAACTTTTGAAGCTGATAAATGAAAGAAGAATCAATCAATGATCTGTGTATTTGGTTATTTTTTTAAAGAAAAAAAATTCTGAATTCGCTACACACTCTCATTAAGAAGTTTCATTGCATATTCAAAATGCATATATATTACAATACTTGTTTTAGTAGAAAACTGCAGGGTAGCTGTGTACATTTATTCATTATCTTATTTTTAAAGTAATATTTACTGGTGATGAAGTAGGAAAAAATTTCAAGTTCTGGGATCATACTGTATTAAGATTGTATTTTAGTTATGGCATTCAACGTCTCTACGTTAAAGATCCTCCAGCTGAAATAAAACCCCATTAATCTTGTTACTATTAGCACATGATGGTATTATGAGATTTAGATGAGAAGATGCTCACTCAGTATTTAAAACTATGACTGTTACTCAAAAAAGCTATTAGCGTTAATATACTTGCTTTTAAATTATAGCATATTTATAATGTTAAAACCACACATATATACAGGAGACCGGTCCTTGAAGACGGACGTCATGCTTGGGAGGGTGGAGGGACAGCGCAGGAGGGGAAGGCCCTCTATGAGGTGAATTGATTCAGTGACTGGGATAATCAGGATGGGAGTGTCAGAGACAGTGCGATTGGCACAGGATAGAGCGGAGTTCAGGGCTGTTGTACATAGGGTCGCTATGAGTCGCGGGCGACTCGACGGCACATAACAACAACAACAACAGATATCCAAACTGTATTTTAAAATAGATGAATGTCCATATTGTTCCATTCATATTTAATTTTCATTTTAATAGCAATAATGAGAAGAATATAAGCTAACTCACTTCATAAAAACAAACAAACACAAATGCAGGCAATATATAAAACTTCCAATTGAAGACCTCCAGATTCCTGAGTAAATATGTTAATCATTAAACTATGGAACCTGAACATATCATTAAAATCATTGTTGCTGTTTGTTGTTTTGTGCCACTGAGTCGACTAAGACTCACAGTGACCCTATTGACAACAGCTGTGAATTCTGCCCTGTCCTGAGCCAATCTCACCATCTCTCACACACCTACCCCCCATTCATTGTCACTGTGTCAATTAAGTCATGGCAATCAGAGTCTTCATCTCTTGAGCTGATATCCTTACCCTTCCAAGCATGATTATGTTCTCCTCCAAAGACGGGTCCCTCCTGGCAACATGCTGAAGTATATGAGTTCCAAAATTCATGCCTCCAAGGAACAATCTGGTTTCACCCTCTCCAGAACAGACGTATTTGTTCTCATGGCAGCCCATGGTATGTTCACTCTTCTTCTCTAACACCATACCTCAAAGACATACATTCTCCTACTATACTTATTCATTATCCAACTCTCAGATGCATAGCAAGCAACTGAGAAGACCGTGACCTGGATCAGGTTCACCTTGGTTTCTAGACTGACTTTTAGATATTTGATTATTGAAAGTATTAATAAATGAATAAGTTGTACCCACTTAAATATTTAGTTTTTATTATCTTTGCTCTGACCTCTTAATCAGGTTTTAAATTGATTAATGTTTACATAAAATTACCCTATAAGGTGTATAAAGATCCAGGAGGGGTGAGAGAGGCTGGAAGCAGAGGGATGTGGATGTGCAGGGGGAAGGGGAGATTAACCTTTGGGTTGTACAATTTGATAGGTGGAGGGGTGAGGGAAATGAGAAGAATTTTTTTTCTAATTTGTATTTTAATTTTGTAAATAAACTAGCTGTTGTTGTTAAGTGTTGTTGGGTTGCAGGCGACTTATAGTGACCTATGAAAGAGAGTCCTCAATGCTTGTGTGTCTTTCATCCTCTCTCCAGGTAGTTGTTGTTGTTGTTATGTGCTGTCGAGTCGTTTACGACTCATAGCGATCCTATATACAACAGCCCTAAACCCTGCTCTGTCCTGTGTACCCCAGTCACTGAATCAATCCACCTCATAGAGGGTCTTCCCTTCCTGCACTGTCCCTCTACTCTACCCAGCATGATGTCCCTCTCCAAAGACCTGTCCCTCCTTACAACATGTCCAAAGTATGTCAGACGAAGCCCTAGAATCCATGCCTCCAAGGAGTAGACTGGTTTAACCCTCTCTATGATGAATCTGTTTGTTTTCTTGGCAGTCCATGGTACATTCAATACTCTTCTCCAGCACCACAGCTCAAAGGCATCAATTCTCCTTCTATCCAACAGGTAGTAGAAAAAGAAAAATTAAAAAAATATACAACCACCCCTGAAGCAAAATGTTTACTTTCTTTCCAAATGAAATTTATAGGATTTCTACAGTTACACATAGAAGTAACATTGTGGCTGTCGTCATGTGCTATCGCATTGCTTGTGACTCATAGCAACCCTATGTACAATAGTACTGCTCTATCATGCGTCAACCTTATTGACACACCTACCCTCATTACTCCAGTCACTGAATCAATCCATCTCAATGAGGGTCTTCCTCTTCTGCACTGTCACTCCACTCTTGGAGGCATGATGTCCCTCTTCAAGGATTGGTCCCTCCTTACAATATGCCCAAGATATGTCAGATGTAGCCTCAGAATCCTTGCCCCCAAAGAGCAGCCTGGTTTCACCTTCTCTAGTACATTAGAAAGAAATTTTAGTTTTCATAATTAATTGTCAGAAATAATTTATTCAATTACATCACTGAAATATACTATCAGAATTGATGACTGTTCTGGTATCTAAGAATGTATGATATCAAGTAGTAGTAGATGAAAGGGCCTTTAAGCATTCTTGTCTCTAGCCCATTCTCCAAATGTAGTGTGAACACTTTTCCTCATATTGTAATGTAGGGTAGTAATGTAGAAATCTGCTCTTCTTGTCTTCTCCTCTTTATTATTATTGTTTAAATGAGACTCTAGTCATTAACTCTCCTCCCTCCTCCTTTTGCTATTTATTGTATTTTTTTTCAAGTTCTTGGAATTTTTCTCAAATTGCCAATGAACCACTACCCAAGTAGTGATCCCTCTAGAACAAATTTTTAAGTCAACTTTATTTCCAAAAATTCTTTCAAATTCCAATATTATGTTTGTGATTTCCATCTCAGACCAAAACAAAAAAATAATAACCAACACCACAAAAATTCTGCTTTCACCTTACAGATGAAGACTTAAAAACAACTTTACTGAATTAATTCAAGGAAACATAGGCCAGGGGAATCAATGCTAACATTTTGGCAACTCTAATGGTATTGACCTGACCATGACCAAAGAGTTTGGGAAGAGTAGCTCATTGACATTGAAGAAAACAGAAGACAGGCTAGTCTCTTTTGAGTGTTTGTTCCTAGAGGGAGCCTCCCTACAATCATTCTGGTTTTTACAGATTTGCCTCTTGTATTTGGCATAGGAAGCAAAAGAAGTTGATTATTCCAGGGTACAGGGATCCTTCTGAAAGCAAACAGATATTTAGGGCAGTCAATCAGGGAAAATAACTGCAGGGACCTGGGAGCGGGAGGTCGGGGGAGAACAAGAGACAGATGGCATTAATTTGCATCCTGACTGGTGTTTTGAAGAAATATTATTTACATATATAAATAGGAATTTCTTAAGGGGGTTGAGGTTCTTTCAGAAGGAGTTATTAAATGTATTTCGCCCATTGATTTAATCACTCATTCAACAATTATTTATCAAGCTCTTTAGGAAATTCACTCAGGATATAGGAGAGATTGAAGCACATATAGTCTGACACCCATGCACTAAGCAGAAAATGGATAATTTTACTTTTTTTTCCAAGTGAATTTTTAAAATTTTAAGAGTTTTATATTTATTTTTAAAATGGAAAAATATAGTACAAGGTGCCATATACTTCATACCAAGTTATTTTGCTTAATGTTTTACAATATTTAAAAACAAAACTGAAATGACTCACCATCCAGTCAACTTCAGTGGATTTATTTTTGTGAGTAGATATGTACACCTTTCCTGAAGATAACTGAAAGAACTCAAATCTCCAATGTTTTGGTAAAAAGTTAAGCATGATGACTATTTGTATCATCAAACATCCAAGCATACTCCCATTAATACTTTTATGGTGTATTTGTCACAAATAATGAAGAATAATAAAACATTGTATTAACTAAGTCTAAATGGTATGGTATCTGCAATTATTCGCTATGCATCAAAAAGCTGGACAATGACTAAGGATGATAGAAGAATAATCTATTCCTCTGAGTTGTGGTGATGGTGAAAAGAATTGAACATATCATGGACCACCAAGAGAACAAGTCTATCCTGGAAAGGGTAAAAACAAGCTGCTCCTTGGAGACAAGGATTTTGAAGCTCTGTCTCACATACACTGGGCACATCACCAGGAGGGACCAATCCTTGGAGAAGGTCATCATGCTCGGAAGGGTGGAGGGACAGCTCAGGAGAGGAAAACTCCATATGAGATCAATTGACACAGTGACTGTGGTAATGGGGGTAGGTGTGTCAGAGACAGTGAGAATGGCTCATAATAGGAAGCAACTCAATGACACTTAACAACTACAATAACATGTTATTTACATTTTTACTTCCCCCTCCCTCTTTACAGGGTTCTATCAAACATACTACATTTCACCAAGTCATCATGGGTGGTGGAATTTCTTCAGAATTTCTTTTTTTCAATGATATTTGCCATTTTCAGAGGACTAATCAGAGATTTTTACAGGGTATCTCTCAGACAAAATATGTCTGACAATCTTCATGGAATTGAGGAAGATAGGCCACCCAGGCAAAGCACCATTCATATCTTGTAAAAAATTGTGTATTGTCACTGTGACTTATTTTACAATGGTAATCCAGATTGCTTGACCAAGGTAATGTTTATCAGTTATCTCCACAGTTAAACTATTCCCACTGTTCTATAATCTTTAGAAAGGACACACTCCAAATAGTCATTTACTGTAACATGAGAAGATAGCTAAGATTATAAAATTACAGGAGATTCTGAAAATATGCAGGAGAATGAAGTAGCATCAGGAAACTCCAGCCTCGTGAATTCATGTTTTTGTGGGACCTAAAAGACAAAACTAATCTCCTAAATAGAAATAGCCCTCAATGACTTGATTTTAGCATTTACTGGTTATTACTCATGTGGACCAAACCAAATAACTTCTCAAATACCTTGGAAAGATATATTCCTTAAGAGCTCAAAGAAGCGATTTTTGTACAGCAGAATTTGCAATAGGAGAAAGTAGATTTTCCTTTAACAGTGATCTTCTAAAGTCTTGCTCTGTTATTAATTGGATCCTGTGCTGTACAGAAGATAAAGAGAACCTACAATAGACTTTAAAGATAAGGAACTTCTAAGGATTCAGGATAAAAAAGAATTCTATTTTTAACAAATTCACAAGGCAATTACAAGCACAGAATGTTGAAGGATCCCAGAGAAGATCTGAAAATACAGTGACAGCAAGATGCAAGATGATTGGAGAAGAATTAATGTCTTTGAACTGTGGTGTTGACCAAGAGTACTTAGTATACAATAGAAAGCCATAAGAACAAACAATACCTGTGACAAGAACACTCGTCACAGGAGATAAACACAGGACTTTATCTTACAAATCAAGGCATTTTATCAGGAGGGGGATGGCCCTGAGAATATAAAAAGACTGTCATACTTGGTAAGTGTAAAACAGGTGAAGGAGAATGAGGCTCTCAGTGAGGTGGATTGACAAAGGGGCTGTAACAAAGGGATTAAAGACAAAAGCAAAGGAACAATTGTGAGGTGGGTCCAGGATTTAACAGCACTTCTGCCTGGTGTAAACGGTATTTCTAGGAGCAAAAAAATATTCTCAAAAACACCTAACAACAATTCAGAACTCACTCACTGCCATTAAGTGGATTCTACGTCGTTGTGATCCGCTATCGGGCTTCCAAAGCTGTAAATCATAATGGGAGGACACTGTCCATATTCTTCTCTTGGAGTTACCAGTAGATTCGAACCGTCAGAGATGCACAGCCTTTGATTTCCCAGCACAATTTTCTATGTACTGTGCCATTAAGCTGGAGCCCTGGTGTCATCCTAAACTCTTATCAGAGACTCTAGTCAAACTTCAGATTATCTTCAGCCGCATAACTGGGATTGTGATGTTTTTACTCAGTGTCCCTCCAATTTTCATAATCTTTGGGCCACTTTGTGATAGTTCGTTAGGGATTTGCCTGCATTTTTCCACAGCAGATTCCTGTGCCACATGCTGGAATGCTAAGTCCAAGACTTTTAAATTGGAACCTGGAAATTTTCATTTGTGTAGCTTTCCTGGTGAATATTCATGTATTTTTAGATTTCCTTACTGCCGTGGAATGCTCATTTCTCTACTTGATGCTATAGTTTGAGATAAGCTATCTTTTATAATGTTTTAGCAATCCTATCACTTCATTAGGGAGTTTGGTAGCCTAGTGGTAAGAAGCTGTGTTTGAACCAAAGGTTCAGTGGTTCAAATCTACAAGCTGCTCTGCCAGAAAAGGATGCACAAGTTCCTTTTGTGCAAGATATTGCCTTTCAAAACTTGTTGAAGGTCAGCTATGAGTCAGTTCTCACTTGACAGCTTACAATAAAAAAAAAATCATATTAATTCTGAAAAAAAATTCCTTATTAATTTTATCATTTTAGGCAGGACCAAAACTAAGGAGGAGGAAGTGAAGCATTCTACTCAAGTATGGAATATAAGTTGTTGTTGTTTACTCTATAGTCAGAAATGACCCATAACTGACACTTCAGTGAGTTTTCAGAGACAGTAAATCACGTGAGAGGAAACCGCCAAATCTTTCTCCCAGTGGAGTATGCCGACTGTACTTTTGTTTCAGCAGGGCAATTCCTTAGGACTGTCGTCGTAAAGTACTGGTGAGTTGGAATTGACCCAGAGTTGACCCCAGCAGGTTTTCGGAGACAATAAAATCCCATGGGAGGGGATTGCCCTTTCTTCTGTTGAATATCTGGGAATACAAACCACATACCCGAGGGGTTAACAGCACAACTCCAAACCAGCTAAGAACCCTCAAAAACTTAGCAATCTATTATTGTTGCGGCTGTTGTTAGGTGCCAATTAGTCGAGTACAACTCATAGCGATCCTATGAACAACAGACAAGAACCCTGTCCTATCCTGCACCATCCTTACACTCTGACATACTCGAGCTCATTCCTGGAGTCACTGTGTCAATTCACATGGTTGAGGGTCTTCCTTTCTCTCATAGTCCCTCCACCTTTCCTTGGAGCAGGACATCATGTCCCTCTTCTAACAACACTCCCAAAGTGTATGAGACAAAGCCTTATCATCTTTCTCTTCAAGGAGCATTTTGGCTTCACTTTCTCTAAGACTTATCAGTTTGCGTTTTTGGCAGTCCATGGAAGTTCGGTACTGCAACACCACAGCACAAAGGCATCATTTTCTTCTTCTATAATCCTTAGCCATT
Organism: Elephantulus edwardii; assembly: GCF_000299155.1. Classification (NCBI taxonomy): domain Eukaryota; kingdom Metazoa; phylum Chordata; class Mammalia; order Macroscelidea; family Macroscelididae; genus Elephantulus; species Elephantulus edwardii. The sequence goes on from NW_006399864.1 coordinate 7,936,301, forward strand.
GACCATCTCTCATACGCACTGGAAGTGACTGAAAATATATAGAATAATTAAGTAT
>NW_006399864.1:7936455-7956038 GCF_000299155.1 Elephantulus edwardii
GAAAAAATACTAAACCAGGAAATGAAAATCTGAGCTGTATTATTAAAGTTACCTTTCAACATAGGTATCTATATAACTGAGCAGGTATCTTAAGGATGTATATCTACAGTCAACCAAATTCATTGCATTCAAGTAGTTTTTGGTTTGAGACTACATGTCCGAGGCTATAAATCTTTTCTGGAGAAGACGGCTATCCTACTTCCTCAGAGCAGATAGTGGATTCTGACTGTTGATCTGTTTGTGAGCCACAAAAAACCCAAACCAAAACAAAACAAAACCAGAAAAAACCCACCTTGTGCACTGTTGTTGTTGTGTGCTGTTGAGTCAGAACCATTTTACAGCTGACCCTGCAGGGGGATTTCAGCAATAGTAAATTGCACTGGAGGAGATGACTTCTCCTTATCCCATATAACTGCTTGTGTATTCAAACTACATGTCCTTGATATTGCAGGACAACTTCCTACTGTTCCATATATATAATATTTGTAATATATAAAAAATTGTTATTATATGAAAAAATCTCTTATGTATAAGGTATTTAAAATTTGTTTGTTGAAGAATAGATGATATCTTTACTGTATCTTAAGTTAAGTCTGTGTGAGTAGTTGTAATAGTGTAGTTTGTCTCTCAATATGACTTTTCTAGTGAAGAGACTGACTATGCAGAGGGGAGGGGCTGTAAATGAGGCAGACAAAGGGATTGGCTATCTACCATTCCACAAGGGGATTGACTGATCTTCACCATCTACAAGAGGATTTGCTAGTCTCACCAATAAATTAATCAGCTCTAGCTGCAGAGAATAGGAATTCTTTCCAAACCAGAAAGGAATTCTTTCTCTATCAGAAGAGATGGAATTCATTGCCTAGTTAGAGAAGAGAGATTTCCCCGAACCCAATAAAAAGGGGACATACTTCTGGAAGACAGCAGCAGCCATGGCTGAACTGGAGAATTAGATGTAAGATGGGACTTTAGCATGGAGGGGGCTAATATTAACAGGACTGAGAACTTTGCTGGACAATTAGAGGGAAAGCCAATATTGGACGAACTGAGAATTTTGTTAGACAATTGGTGGAAGAAGCCAATATTTGCATGCTTGAGAATTTGGGAACAGTTAGCCATGAGATTCAAGGTTGAGGAGACTGTGTGCTCACTTTGGGAGCTGTCTTGACTGCATTTTGTTATTAATATGGATTATAACCTTTTAATTCTTCCAGTATGCTTCTATGTGGTCTGTGATCTATCACATTGGCTTTTTGACCCAGCGAAGCAGTAAGATTGCTATTGAGATGAATAGGAGGAGTCACAGGAATGTGGGACACATGTCTGACCTCATGCGAATTGGTGTTACTGATGCTGTGGACATGGGGAGTTTCCTCCTGGAAGTTGGTAAAGGTCAGATATGGGGTCCCCCTCATGGTCCTTGCTTTTTTTTACAGATAGTAATAGATACGCCTTTCAGAAAGCAGTGATATCAGAGCTACTTTTGATGATGAGATGATAATTGACAACATAAAAAGTATAAGAAATAGAATTAGCCAAGTAAACAAATATTTTAATGACTGAATTAATTTGATGAACAAATACCATGAGACATCAATCACATGAGTTTTTGTTTGTTTTTTTTATGCCACTGTCATTAATAGGCTTGGAGAAAACATATAGCCTTGAATTACACATTTACTGTTTTAACTCTGCCATGCCATATCACATTGATTGGTTGGTTGTTGGTTCAGGTATGGGTTCCACATGAGCACAATTAAATGTTTTGGAATATGATATAGAGTATTCTAAGCTAAATATGAACTATGTCAAATGTCCTACCAGAAGATGTGAGATTTTTACATTATCAGGAATGATGACATAATCCATAACGCAATGCACTGCTAACTCAAAGGCTGCAAGTCTCTGGTAATTCAAATCCAAATGCAGCTCGATGTGATAAAGATAAGTAATCAGCTTCAGATGAGAGTTCCAGCCTTAGCACCTGGATAGAGGGTCACTATGAGCTGAAATCAGTTGGTTGACAGAGAATTTACATGGGCTTTTTAATAATAGGTTCTTCATACCCAATGCTATCTAGCCTCAGTCCTTAGAGGAAATTTAAATGGTGTCATTTCTAATCTTCATGATAAAAGTAAGTCATCATTGCACGGTATATCTAAAAATGCAAGTTCAAATATTTTTCGTGTTTTTAATGGACACTTGCGGATAAGGGGGAGATTTCCCACATGGGTGAAAACTCTCCGGAGGATTAACTGAGTCAGGGAGCCAGTGACTTACATGAATAAACATACAAATCCCTAAGAGATGGATATTTTGTTTATATTGGCCATTTTGGCAAATGGAAAAAAACGGCTTGTGCAAAATAGTGTATCATATTGGAGATAGTCTTTTGAAATATTAGACACATTTTCACAATGCAAATCAGAATTTAAAAAAATCTTGTATTGACCAGACAGTGAGATTATATTTTTGTTTGGTCCTATAATTTAAATAAAAACAGAAATAAAAAGAAAACTAATTCCCAAAAAACTTCTATTCACGAAAGTACTGTCTTACTTATTTGGAGCCAGAATTTACACTACAAAATTGCCTGAAAATGTGCTGAAATCTTAGTCCAAGTCTGTATTCCTGGTTGCCTGCATGCATGGGCAAAAATACACGCAAAGCTTCTCTTAACTAAAGATACTCATGATAATTGTAGACTTCAGTGAATTTCTACAGAATAATAGTCATATAATAGTCTAAAGATAAACTATAAGAACATTAAATCATAAGCCACTAAGTGTGAGACTCTGCCAAAATACAAAACAGCTATATTGTATAAGTAAAGACCATTGATTTGAAGTAAGCAAGTGCTGACCAATAGTAGGTAGAATGAGTATTTCTTTGCACCAAAATTAAATTAATGTTGGATATGTTAATTGATTTAGCACTGGTCTGTGCATTGCTCTACAGAGGTAACTCATGTTTGCTGTGATGTTAACCACTGTGACACTGATGTGTCAAATGTGATAATGGTTACTCATGGTGGACAGTGTTTGGTGGTGCTTCCCGATTAAAACAAGCTTGGAATCAGGAGTGGCATCCACTTCCGAAATGGCTTGCCTCCAGAAACTCTATGAAAGGTGCTCAGGCCTTTCGTTCATAGGGTCGCTATAAGTCATCTATGACTCAATGGAACCTAACAACAACAACAACTCATTGCAACTCTATGTACAACAGCCCTAAACCCTACTCTATCCTGTGCCAATCTCACTGTTTCTGACACACCTACCCCCCCACTGGCCCAGTCACTGAATTAATCCATCTCATCGAGAGTCTTCCTCTCCTGTGCTGTCCCTCCACCCTCTCAAGCATGATATCCCTCGCCAAGTATTTGTCTCTCCTTGCAATAAGGAGCAGACTGATTTTACCCTCTCCAGAACGAACTTGTTTGTTCTTTAAGCAGTCCGTGGTATATCTAATACTCTTCTCTAAAACTACATCTCTCAGTATTGCAACTTAAGGTTTGAATTTGGATTTATATTTTCTCAGCTTGAGAAATGCTGAGTAAGTTTGTACCTTTTGTATTCTCCAACTCTTTGCACATTGTGTTGTAATACTCTGCTTTGTCTACTTGTCCTTTGAAATCCTCTACTTATCTCTCATTTCCTCTCTATTCCTTTTGCTTTGGCTACTCACTCTTTTAATGCAGTTTTTAGAGTCTCCTCTGACAGGTGGTGTTTTTTTGTTTGTTTGTTTGTTTGTTTTTGTCTCTTCTTTATCCCTCGGACTGCCAAGAACAAACAATATTGGAGAAAATACAAACAGGGCCCCTCTTGGAAGTAATACGGTGATGATTTGTCTCACATATTTTGAACATGTTGATAGGCTGTCTGATCCTTGGGAAAAGGCATCCTGCTTGGAAAGGAGGAGGGTCAGTGTAGAAGCAGCAGCCCTTCAGCAAGATAGCTTGACACGGTGACTGAAAAAAACGGGGGCTCACATGTAGGAGAAGATAACGATGGCATCAGACATGGCCAGGTTCAGATCAGATCAGACAGGGTTGCTGAGAGTCTTAATCAATTCAGTAGAACATAGCAACAACAATTTGAAAGAAACAAATATTTACATAGGAAGTATATTTTGTTTTCTTTGCATTTTTGTTTACAAAGGAAATTGAGATATTTAAACAGTATGTTCAATGTTTTTAAAATCTCTAATTTAATGAGGAAAATTATATTAAAATGTATGCAAATCTTAGGCAAACACATTTATTTTCTTTATAATCATTACATCATATTATGAATATAGTCTAGAAAAAGACTTTGCTAAACGTGATGGTTAAGTATTTTTACCATGCACATATAGCATATATATTTCTTATAAAAATAGCTTAAGGTCACTTTAAAAATTTTTATTTGTTGTGTAAAGGTGTGCAATGATTTGAAGTACAATCTTAATTTATTTTGAGACCAAAACAGAAATGTTATTTATCACTGTAATACTTATAATTTTTTACTTGAAAAGGGTCACTTGGGTTGTTTCCAATTGACTTTATTTAAGCTCTTGAATAGTAATACTCATAGCAATATAAGAAGTAATATTGTCAACTTTACCCAAAGTACCATCTAATAGCAATTTGTCTCAAATTAAACCAATCTGGATATACTGCTTTGCATCTCTAATTTCAACTGCAAAGAATAACAATTAGGTAAAATTTTGGTTTCCTAAAGTTGTTTTCCAGATTCTATTCAGGGAAAGATGAACTGGAGCAAGAATGATAAGGAGAAATTAAAATAAAATTATAAAACTAGGGCAAAACACAATGGATAGCAGTTTCAGGGTAGATTTGGGGGACTGTGTAGAAGTAAGCCTATCTGTAAACAAATCATGAATAAAAATGACAATTTATGAAACACAGAAGCAGAAAGAGTAAGGGACCAGCATTTGTTATAAGTATACATAAGGAAACATTGTTGTTGCTGTTGTTGATTGCCATTAAGTCTAGCATGACTCCCCACGACCCTAGGAACAAAAGACCTGAAACCTTTCTATACCTATTGTCATTTCTCAGAGTTGTTAGAATTTCGAGAGGCATGTTGTTTAGGAAGTGGATGCCACTCAAAGGTTTAAATATTCCATATAAAATGATAAGTCTATTATTTGGCTTTTATCATTAATTGTTTTCAAAACTATGACAAAATGCCTAACTTGGCCTCTGTGCCACTAAATGTATAATAGCCATAAAGACAATCTAATAAACTAATTTGTTGTATAATTAAAGAAGGACATATCAAGGTAATAATTTTACAAAACACCAACTGTTATATAAGTATAAGAAGTATGAATACAGTAAATTATCACAGTAAATAGCTTGAGTATTATGAAAAAGCTAAAGTAAATGATACATTCTATATATTTCTAACATATTAACTGAGCAATTTACCATTTAGATAGTTTTCTTAACCAATTTGTTGTTATATACTGTTAAGTTGGGGCCAACTTATCACTGACCTTCCAGTGGGTTTTTAGAACCTCTAAATAACAGGGGAGGAAGTTGCCTATCTGTAGCAGCCGAGGGACTCAAGCCATGTACCTTTGGATTGGCAGCCCAACTCTTTACCCAGTAAGCCACTAGAGTAACCTCAAATTAGTATTACTGTAGACACTAGTATGCTTAACAGCAATGATTTTTAAAGTAAGCTCTTTTTTTCATGAAACAAATAGCAATTCTCAATAAAATATAAGCATCTCCTCCCCGCTACGCTTGGCTTAGAAAGGGAACAACAAATTTAGGCAGCATGTAGAGAGATATGTTGCCATCTTCTAAACCATGTAAGCAAGAAAGGAAATTACTTGGATAACAGGAATTCCTAGAGATATGGCACTATAATGAAAAGGTACAAGAACTGAAAAGATAAAAGAGGAGACTGATGTATAGGTATAAATACATTTTAAAAGTGAGGTAAAATAATTTGAAAAACTAGTAATGAGCGAATGAATTACGTATTAAGGCAGCTAAGACACGATGTTCAGCTTAGATAAATTCTGAGGATTCTATTTTTATGATGTTGTATAATGGAAAGGTTACTGCTTTCTGATGATTCATAGACCCTTTTACAATGATAGAGTATAGAACAGTAGTTCAGCCATCTACCACTCTTTTTTCACTCAGAATCCAAAAAGGAGAAATGACACCACGAGGTCATCTGTTCCTTCTCTCTCACCACCTGGTAGAACCACACGTAAACCATTCTAGACAGAATTATTTCGTCCCAGAAATGGAAGTAAAAAATATGTGATGTGATAAATATGAGGCAATCTCATCTGACTTTTGGTGAGGAAACTTTTTTCTTTCTTGTACCTTTTGCTAAGTTTCAATGCCAAAATGTATAACACGAAATCAAAGATTGAATTGATTATAGGAACTTTAAGGTGTAATTCAATAGAAGAAAATTAATTTTCCACCTAATTTATATGCACTTGTTTCACTGATAAATTACCTGTCAACGTCCACAGGGTCATGAACCAAGATTAATATAAGAAACAGATAGAAAACCATAGACTACTTTTAATATAATACTTTTCCAACTGTACCTCAAAATTAAAATATGCTTAACAACACAAAATAAAAGAAGGCTCATGTAGAAAACGGTATGCTAGTAAATTTAAATGACCAGAATTATCCAAAGACTATATAGTTGAAAACAATACTTGTATACCAGGCAGAAGATCTAAGATATTATAATAGCCCTCCAACTAATTAGAAAATTGATTTTGGATAAAGTAGTTTCTCTTCATGGACTGTTCCTTTTTCTAAAATGAGAGGAATAAAGTGGATGTTCCTTAATATGAGCAGCCAAGGGATTTGAAGATCTGTTGCATTGAGAAAATCCATTGTCAAGCACCTTTCCGAAGTGCTAACAGTCAATATTAAAGACTAAAGTGCACCTAATTCAAGCCATAATATTTTCAATTACGAATCATATGAAAGTTTGACAATGAATTAAGGATGACAGAAGAAGAACTGATACCTTTGAGTTACGGCGCTGGGGAAGAGTCCTCAATGAATGGCCAAGAGAACGAACAAGTATGTATTGGAGAAAATGCAGCCAGGGTGCTCCTTATAGGTGAGAATGGCTAAGCTTCAATTCACATACTTTGGACAAGTTGTTAGAAGAAGCCAGTCCTTTGAAAAGTGCTTGGAAAAGTGAGGGTTCAGAGATAAGGAGGAAGACCCTCAGGGAGGTGGATTGAACTAGTGACTCTAGCAATAAGCTCATGCTTAGCGTTGATGGTGAGGATGGCACCAGGTAAGGCATGGTTGGGTTCTGTTGTTCGTAGGGCCACTATAAATCATACTCTACTTGATGATGATACTAAATAACAACAGTCATTATAAAGTCTAAGTTGAATTGTGTATGTTAATGTGAGAACTAGTCTAGTTTGACAACTGTGCATGCCCTGAAAAAGTCAGAATGAATTCATTAAATGAAAGCTTAAGAATGCAAGAGCCAATACATTTGACTGGGCTGAGAATCCACAGTAAAGAAAGAGAAGAAAAAGAGAAAATACTCTGGATTAAGTTCCTTTTTTAAAAATTAATTTTAATGCAATGAATGAATGGAAATCCAAAATTTCTATAAATGCTCATTAAAATTATTTTAAAAAATATTAAAAAAAGAATCCCAATCATAAAAAAATTAATTTTAATGAACATTTACAAAGATTTTGGATTTACATTCATTCATTGTTGTACTTTTCTCCCTGCTTCCACCCCCACTCCCCACCCCCAAGTTCGCTCTTTTAAGAGACAATTTTTACTAGCCTGGGAAACAATCGTGAATGCTTATCTGTCGACCAATCTCTAATTATTTGTCTTAGAGAAAAAGAAAAGTGGTAGGATAGAAAGGTTGAGAATGTACTCCCATTTCATGAAAATAAAAAAAGAAACCCAAACATGAGAATAAACTGCATTTTTAATCTTATGTCAAAGACAATTATTTATTCTTCCTCAGGTACAGGATAGTTCTCAAAATATTGCCTCCAAAAACTCACTGGAGGGTCAGCTATGAGTTGGTTTTGACTTGATGGAATACGACAAGAACATGACAATTAAAGCAAATAAGTGTACTATTTTAAAATGTTCCCCGAATAATGAAAAGCTATTAAATAACTACAAAATAATAAAAAAATGAAAAAACATTCTGAAGAAGATTTGGATTAACAATGAACACTCAGGACTTGCATTGGACAAGTCTACTGTTAGGGACCTCTGCAAAGTCTTTTAGAGCAATGATGTTGGTTTGAGACTAAAGTGCGCTGATTCAGGCCATAGTTTTACCTAATCACTTTCTATGCTTCAATGTTCTCTATAATGAATAAAGATAACTGAAGAACAATTGATACCTTTGAATTATTGTGTGAAAAAGGAATATCAAATATACCACGGACTACAAAAAACAACAACAAAAAACAAACAAATAAACAAAAACCCCAAACAGATATGCCTTGGAAAAGGTGCAGTCAGAGTGCTTCATGCACAATGTATGTCAGATGGAGCTTCAAAATCCTTGCCTCTAAGGAGCATCGCATCCTGGTTTCAAGGATGAGTCTGTTTGTTCTCTTAGCCTGTTCAATACTCTTCTCCAACACCACAGCTCAAAGGCATCAATTCTCCTTTTGTTATCCCTAGACATTGTCCAGATTTTTTATTCATAACAATCAATTGCAAAGAGTATGGCCTCGATCCGGTGCACCTTAGTCTTCCAACTGACTTTCTTGCTCTTCAGTACTCTGGAGAAGTCCCTGACAGCAGACTTTCCAAATGTAATTCCCCTTTTTATTTATTAGCTGTTATGATCAAGAATGTTGATTGTAGAGCCAAGCAAACTGTTAACAATCTCAGTCTCTTCACCACCTATCACGATGCTGCCAATAAGTCCGGTGGTGAGAATCTTTGTGTTGCTTGTTTTGTTTTGGTTTGGTTTGGTTTGGTTTTTATGCTGAGCTTCAACTCATATTTAATCCAGTAGTCCTCGACCTTGTGCAGTAAGTGCTTCAGGTCCTCGATTTCAGCAAGCAGGGCCGTGTCATCTTGCTGATGAGCCTTCCTCCAATCCTGATACCACACTTCTCCTCAGAGAGCCCAGCCTTCTGGATGATCTGTTCCACATGTAGATTGAAAAAGTATGGTCTTTTAAATCACTTGTTATGCTGCTGAAAGCTGGACAATGAGTAACAATGCTGGAAGAAACATTGATGTCTTTGAAGTATGGTGTTAAGAGCAGAGTGCTGAACATTCATGAACTGTCAATTGAACAAATAGTTATGTCCTGCAGAATATCCAGTAGAGTGTTCCATGGAGGCAAGGCTGGTGGGTCTTCATCTCACATGCTCTGACCATGTTTCTAGAAGAGGCTATTTCTTGGAGGGTACATTATGCTTAAAAAAGGTGGAGGCACAGCAAAGGAGAGGAAAAGCCTCAAACAGGTAAACTGACTCAGTGACTACAAAAACAAGTTTGAGGTGTCAGAGACTGTGAGGTTGGTAGGGCAAGGTTGAGATCTATTATTCGTAGGGTCACTATTAGTAATATTTGACTCAACAGAATCTAACAACAACAACTACTATTATTTGATAGGGTTTTTTACTGATAACCTTCTACTTAATAATTTTACAACTTGTTACTTTAAAAGAGCCTCACAAAATAATATAAAGCTGGAAAGAAAAATAGCAGCTAACACATATGTCTCTATTCATGAAATTCGGATTTATCCATAAGGTGAATTATGTTACATGGTCAAATATACTTTTAATTGAGGGGGCAAAACAAAAAGCCTTCCTTGGTATTACAACGCATCAATTTTATCACTGCAATACATCCCTGAGTGGATTTGCTCCCTTTCTCACCTGCGAGTTATTTAATCTCTGCCTTTCCATTGATCTATGTTAATTCCAATAACCTTCAGTAGGCTTTCATATATTTCTTTCTTTTATAAAGTAACCTAAATCCTGTTATAAACACAGACTATCTGGTGTGATAAATAGTACCCTCTTTACTGTGGAGTTGATTCTAATTCCTAAAGTCTCTATACCATAGAAGAGAACAGTAAAGGACTTTCAAATCTGTAATCTCAACAGAAGTGGACTGCCATGTATTTCTTCTGAGGCATAGATATGAATTATAACTGTTGAATATTTAACAGCCAAAACTTGATCACTCTGCCATCAGGCCACCTGGGAGAATGCTAAAGACTGCTTACCTATCCACAAGGTGGCCTAGTCCATACTGTTGGGCTGTTAACTGTTAAGTTATAACTTTGGAGACTCAAATACACCAGCTGCTCCATAGGAGAAAGAACAGTGTCCTCCCATTAACATTTTCTCTCTCTGAATTCTTTTCAAAGGTTTCTAGGAATCAAAATCTACTTGATGGCATTGAGTCTGAATTTGCAATTTGTTTGTTTCTTAATATTGTGTTTCCATAAAATTATTACTCATGTGTTAATTAAAAGATTCTATAAGTCATTGTTAATGTCAGATGGATCTTGGCTAAAAGCAGAGCTTTCCACAAGAAGATCTATTTGTAATTGAATGGATTGAGAAATTGTGATACATTCAAATGAAATTGCTCAGTCACTGCACATTCACACAATTAGACATTATGTAGTACTCAGGAGCAATGATTTTGAAACTTTTTACATAACTTGGGAGGGAGTGAAGAGCAGTATGCTGAGTGAACTTAGTCTCCTAAGGACAGTTACTGTATAAGACCAATATTTTAGAAATAGAAAGATAACTAGTAAAACGTGTATAAGGAGTCAAGAGGGGGTAGGATAAGAGAGGTGAGGATGGGCAAGGAGGGAACCACAGGGCTGCACACTGTGATGAATGGAGGGAGGGATGGTAAAGGAAATAGGAAGGATCTGTAAAAATGGGCAGTGTTGGTGATGGTTCAACGTTGAGTAATTTTATAAAATATGATGAATGGGAATAATAGTATGAAACAAAATGTGAATGAAGGACAGTGTGGAACACAATATATATGAACTTTGTTAGTGAATCAATATAAAAGAATAATTTTTTGTTTATAAAAAAAATAAGCCCCTTCCACCAATGGGGTTTTTAAATCAATAAAGTCCACCAAGATTCATTAGTGAAAAAATAGAGAATATACATTTGTGTATTGTTGATTCTACAAAAGCAGTTAACTTTGTGGATCATAAAAAAATATGGGTAACATTGAGAAAAATGGATATCTCAGATCATTTACTTGCATACCCATAAAACCTATATGTAGACCAAAAAGATGTCTGGACAGAGCAAGGGAAAACTTCATGGTTTAAAATTAAGAAAGGTGTGTTTCAGCACTATTCTCTATGCCCATGCCTATTCAACATTCATGCTGATTAAGTCATTCAAGAAGCTGGAGTTTATGAAGAAGTATGTGAGACAGAGCTTCAAAATCCTTGCCTCCAAGGAGAAACTTGGTTTCACCCTCTCCAAGACAAACCTCTTTATTCTCCTGGTGGCCCATGGTATGTTTAATACTGTTCTCCCGCACCACAACTCAAAATCATCAATTTTTTTTTCTATTATCCTTAGTCATTGTCCAGCTTTCTGATGTACAGCATGTAATTGCAAAGACCATGGCTTGGATCAGGCACACCTTAATTTCTAGACTGACATCATTGCTCCTCAGTACTCTGGAGAAATCCTTACAGCTGACTTCTCCAAAACAATTTATCTTTTGATTTCTTGACTACTGGTGCCAAGAGTGTTGATTGTGGTTCCAAGCAAACTGAAACTGTTAACCACTTCAATCTCTTCAACTTCATGATGCTCTCTGCCCAGTCCTGAGATTTTTTTTTTTTGTCTTCCTGATGTTAAGGTTCAAGCTGTATTGAAGAACCACAATTCTTGACCTTCTGCAGCAAAAGCTTCAGGTCCTTCTCAGTTGCAGCAAGCAAGGTTGTGTCATCTGTATAATGGAGGATGTTATGAGTCTTCAATTGTAAAGTCACACTCCTCTCATAAAGTTCAGCATTTAAAATTATCATTCTTCATGCAGATTGAAAAAGATTTGAACACAGGATCCCTGACACACTTCTTTTCTAAATTTTAAACATGCAGTGTTTCTTTTTTCTGTTCTGATAACTCCCTCCTGGTCTGAGTATCGGTTTTATGAGCACAATCAGGTGTTCTGGGATTCTCTTTCTCCTCCAGGTTAGCCACAATTTCACAAGTTATCGTGAACTGCACAAATACCTTTACATAATTAATGAAGCACAGATGAACATTCTTCTGGTACTCTTTGCTTTTAACCAAGATCTGACTTTGGCAATAATTTCTCTAGTGCCATGTCCTCTTCTAAATCCAGCTTGTATTTCCAGTAGTTCTCTGTTAATGTACCGTCCTGGTAATTTTTAAATAATCTTCAGCAAAATTTTGTTTGTGTATGGTTTTAGTGATATTGTTCGATCATTTCCATGCTCTCTGACCACATTTATTTGTGATAGAAAGTTTAGGTGAGACTGGTTTTGCGGTGTAAACTTTCACTAAAACATTTTAAAATCTTATTTTGAGAATGAGATTAAAATAAATATCAACTAATAAAGAAATACTGACTAAAAGACCATAGAGCACTGAAAGAATAATATAGCTGGATTTTCTTTAAAAGCTACACTTAGAAGTTTCACAGGGAAGAAGACATGTGTTAACATCATTTTTCTTTGTTTCTTATAATCAAAAGTGATAGTATTTGTTTTTTCCCAACATGTGTTTAATCAGTAAAAAGACTATACTGTTCTTTTTTGTAATAAAATTATTACGTCAGGGCTGTGTCCTGTCTCCATACCTTTTCAACCTGTATGCAGAGCAGATTATCCGAGAGGCGGGGCTCTATGAGGAGAGGCGTGGCGTTAGGATTGGTGGACGATCTATCAACAATCTGCGTTATGCAGATGACACAACCCTGCTTGCTGAAACTAAGGAGGACCTCATGCACTTACTGCAGAGCGTCAAGGACTGCAGCCTTCAGTATGGACTGAGGCTCAATGTCAAGAAGACAAAAATTCTCACCACTGGACCAATCGGTAGCATCAGGATGGATGGTGAAGAGATTGAGATTGTTCACAGCTTCAGTTTGCTCGGCTCCACGGTCAACACTCTTGGCACCAGTAGCCAGGAAATCAAAAAACGTATTGCGATGGGAAAGTCTGCGGTTAGGGACCTCTCCAAAATACTCAAGAGCAACAGTGTCTCTCTGGAGACTAAGGTGCGCATGATACAGGCCATGGTTTTTGCAATCACTTGTTATGCATCAGAGAGTTGGACAATGACTAAGGAGGATAGAAGGAGAATTGACGCCTTTGAGCTGTGGTGCTGGAGAAGAGTGTTGAATGTACCATGGACTGCCAAGAAAACAAACAGATTCATCGTAGATAGGATTAAACCAGGCTGCTCCTTGGAGGCAAGGACTCTGGGGCTTCGTCTGACATACTTTGGACATGTTGTAAGGAGAGACAGGTCTTTAGAGAGGGACATCATGCTGGGTAGAGTAGAGGGACAGCGCAGGAGGGGAAGACCCTCTATGAGGTGGATTGATTCAGTGACTGGGGTACTCGGGATGGGTGTGTCAGAGGCAATGAGATTGGCACAGGATAGAGCACGGTTTAAGGCTGTTGTACATGGGGTCGCTATGAGTCGCAAACGACTCAACGGCACATAACAACAACAACAACACTAATCATTTGGTATTTTTGCTTTTAATTCGTAATGTCAACTGTCTAAAACATCCGTAAAATTTTGGCTGAGGAACACTGAAATTTGACTGTTTTGGAGAAGGTGGTGAAAAAGTAAAGAAAGGAAGGCCAATTTTATTATTGATGTAGCAAGTGTAGAAGGACTGGAGACTTGGCTTTCCTATTCTTCTAATATTCATAGAATGCAAATGTTACATATAACAATTTACTACAGCTTGATTTAATCACAAGCTAATTTCATGAAAATATGATTTCATTAGAAAGACAATTTCAAAGTATAACCTTTCCTTACAGGGCAATATAGTTAGCAGTGTTTGTAAAATGTATTCTGGTTATGCACAGAATTGACTGAATCACAATGAATTTAATTACATCTTCCATTCTTGTGGAATTGATGTTCCTTATTTTATTTCCAATACCTTTTTTAAAGCATCTCATTTGTCAGGGGTGGAACAGGGGAGGGAACATATTCACTATAAAAAGGGAAGCTTTACAATTATAAGCTAACTCAAAAAACTGTTAAAAGTTCCCTGAAGCTGTCTCAGGTCTACCAACAGCTGTCATCATATGGAAGCAATTGCAATATACAATTAATTATTCTGTCATAGCCTAACAGTAATTCTCCTCTTTTCAAAAGTCAAGAAAGGAAAAAGAAATGTAGAATATTTGCAAATGCAGCAGCTCTTCAAATTTGGATGTGCATCTCAAATTGGGTTTTATGGTGCCCAGAGTGGATTCCATTTCCTATTTTTCAGTAAGATAATAGTGCTAGTCATTTTCTAATTTTTGCTATTGGTTTTTTCTCATCATAAGAGCTTAAATTAAGAAAATAATTGAGAAGGACAAAATACATAATATGGATGTTAATAGTGGTGTGTATGCTAGGTTCTCACCATTATATGATGAAAAACTAAGGTTACTGTCACAGAGCCAGTGATGAGTCATAACTGAACCTCCATTGGCTTTCCAAGGATGTAAATTATACTGTAGGATATAACTCCTTTTCCTCCTATGTTGCTGGTGGTATCAAACCACCAGAGAGGTGTGTCTTCTCAGTCAGCAGTGTAACTCCCTACAGACTATGCCTCTACAGCTCTTTAATATGAATATGTTGCTGTTGTTATTATTGTAAGGTGCCACTGAATTGAGTACCCATAGCAAGACTATGAACAACGCACCTGAATTCTTTTCTATCCTGTGCCAACCTCACAATCTCTGACACATTCAAGCCCATTTCTATAGATACTGCAGACCTGGTTGAGGGCCTTTTTCTCCTTTATCTTCCCGCCACCTTTCCAAGCATGATACCTTTTTCCAAGGTAAAGATTCCATAGCAACATAGGCAAAGTATGCGAGACAAAAATTTGCTAACCTTGCCTCCACGGCGGGGTTACCCATTGAGGACAGGTTTTAGTGGAGCTCCCAAATCAAACCAGACTAGGGAGAAGGATTGACCATGCACTTCTGAAATAGTAGTCCTCTAAAAACCCACAGCACAACTGTTAATATTGTTATCATGCGCCATCAGATAGAGTATGTTAAATAATCTTTAAGACTCTATGCTAAAAAAGCTGAATTTAGAAAAGGTCATAGAACAAGAGATATTAGATGATATTAGACTGATCTCTACTGAAATAGAGACTACAGAAAAGATGTTTGCCTTGGGTTTTGCTGACCATGCACAAGCATTTAACTGTGTGACTCCTAACAAATTATAAATAATATTTCTAAGAAGGAATATTACAGAAGAATTTGACTGTGCTTATTTGTAACCTACATGTAGGTCAGGAGACAATTATTCCAAATGAACAAGAAGATAGTGTGCACTTCCCTTCATGTAAGAAGAATAGGTTGAACTTCAGTGTTTTTAGTCTTTCACCATGCTTAATTTGTAAGTGAAGCAAATTTTTTTTCCAATTAATACTGCTTATTCCTTGATGCAAGTAAAATAATAAAGGCCAGAAAGTGCTCTCAATATATTGTATATGATTGTGCACAAATACAAGAATAAACTCTATTGCAATAAAAATAGACATTTCTCAATCTTTAGTACAATTTCCAAATCTATAGGCAATACTGAATTGCTAGTAAATGTGTATGTGTATAGATGTGAGTATATATTCATGCAACATGTTTCATAATAAAATCATTGCTAATTTTTTACAAAATAAAAACATGAAAAGAGATGATCTTGTAACATGTAATTATATTTAATTGGCATAGTCAAAGATTTTCCCACTTTTTTAAATTGAATTTTCTTAAAATATTTTTGCTTTAATCCAACAATATCACACAGAAAAATACATATTTTGATTTAAAAGCATTTCACCTAAAGGCTGGGGGAGTGTAATTTTTCTTTATGTAAGTAAAGCCCAGGAAATACTTTTAATTACTTTATACCTGTAATATAGTAAAAAGAAAATTCACTTGCTTGTGTTCATGCAAAACCTGCAGGTGGGCCAAGAAACAGTATTCAGAACCAAACAAGGAAACACTGCATGGTTCAAAATCAGAAAAGGAGTGCATAAAAAAATGTGTTCTGTCTCCATAACTTTCAATCTGTATGCAGAACAGATCATTTGGGAGGCTGGACTTTATAAGGAGGAATATGTCATGAGGATAAAGATTCATCAATAACCTGCATTATGCAGATGACACAGCTTGCTTCCTGAGACTGAGCTGAGTCAGAACCCTTTGCTGCAGAAGATCAAGGACTGTAGTCTTTAATATAGATTAATACTCAACATCAAGAAGACAAAGATTCTCACCACTGGGACAATTGGCAGCACTGTGATAGAAGAAGACATTGAGATGGTTAACAATTTCAACTTGCTTGGCACCAAAAATCAGGAAATTAGAAAAAAATTGCATTGGGGAAGTCTGCTGTCAGGGACCACTACAAAGTGCTAAAGAACAATGATGTTAGTCTAGAGACTAAATGTGTCTGATGCAGGCCCTGGTCTTCACAATTACTTACTATGCATCAGAGAGCTTAACAACAACTAAGAATGACAGAAGAAGAGTCAATGTCTTTGAGTTGTGGTGCTGGAGAAGTGTTGAACCACCAAGGGAACAGATAAGTCTGTCTTGGGGAGGGGTTGTTGTTGTTGTTATGTGCCATCGAGTTGCTTGCAACTCATAGCGAACCTATGTACAAGGGCTCTAAATACCGTTCTTTCCAGTGCCAACCTAGCCATCTCAAACACACTCATTCCGACCATTCCAGTCACAGAATTGATCCATCTCATCAAAGGTCTTCCTCTCCTGTGCCACCCCTCCACTCTGCCAAGCATGATGTCCCTCTCCAAGGACCAGTCCCTCCTTGCAACATGCCCAAAGTATGTCAGATGAAGCTTCAGAATCCTTGACTCCAAGGAGCATTCCTGCTTCACCATCTCCAGGACAAACCTGTTTGTTCTCCTAGAAGACCATGGTATATTCAACACTCTTCTCCAGCACCACAGCTCAAAGGCATCAATTCTCTTCCTATCATTCCTATTCACTGTCCAACTCTCTGATCCATAGCAGGTGAAATCAAGTTTCTTCCTTGGAGACAAGGATTTTGAAGCTCTGTGTCACATACTTTAGGCATTTAGTCAGAAGAGACCAGTCTTTGGAGAGAGACATCTTGCTTCAAATGGTGGAGGGACGGTGCAGGAGAGGAAGACTCCAGACAAAATGAACTGACACAATAACTAGCGTAATGGGGGTAGGTGTGTCAGAGTTAGTGACACTGGCTCAAGATAGGGTAGAGGTTCAGAGTTTATGTACAAAGTGTCGCTTTGAGTCACAGACAACTCGATGGAACTTAACAAATTTTTTTTTAAAAATAAAACCACAACAACAGATATTTAGCAACCATTTGGCATGTATGTGTTTACAGAAAAAATTTCCATATACTAGGACTATCATTAAGAAACATTGCCCAATAATTATGACTACAAATAATAGCACTGTCATTTCTTTTGTCTGTCATTTGGAACATACTCTGCTAGCAAAGAAAATTTAAAGAATATATGCTAAAATGTAGTTTAAAGGAAACATTTTAAAGATTTAGTTAATGGAAATCAATTGTTCATCCCTTACATTTCTAAATTGTAAGGATTTTTTTTAAATGTTTGTCTATTTTACCTTTTTAAGTTCTAGAAATTTAAAATAGAACATTATTATCATTTGAAGTTATAATAAAGTTAGAAAACTGGAACATAGAGAATTTATTCAATTCAAATAAAAGTCTTATAGAAATATTCTTCCGCCTGTTTGTCAAAGAACAGTTTCTTGAGTATGTTGTGATAAAAGAAGCTATGCCACTCTTATTTAAAATACCAGGAGGATCTTGAATACTGAACACTTGTCAGCAGTTTCTTGATTAAGTCAGGCTATGAAGCATCACCAGTCATCTCCTTGTAAAATAATGGAACTTTCAAAGTCCTGTAACATCCCACCGTGGTCTGACCTACCGCCAGATGATGAGGCCTTCTGTTCAAAGGCACTCAAAATATGGGAGTCACCTCCTCAAGGAGAGAATCTACCTTAATATAATGACTAAAGCTTTGAACCAATGAAGGAACTTCATTTGCTAATGTGATACGACTCAAGAGGAGCAAAACTAGATGCCAGAACTATAAAAAAGTAAGTGTGGAAAGTTTAAAGTATGAATTTAGGAAACTTAGATGTTGTAAAAAACTTAAATGGACCGTGTAAGAACCAAAATTCTAGTCATTTCTTTAGCTGAAATGAACTCCTATTGGCCAATTTGAATCAGACCATCATATGGTTTACTATGTGAGAGTGAGAAAAAAATGGACAATATACTCCTAGGCACTTTACTGCCTGTGAAAACCTGCTGGAGGGCCAACTATGAGCTGGCTTCAGCTCAATGGTACACAATGACAGGAAAAACTATACCAGAAAACAGAAACTGAAGAAGAATGGCATCTCATTCATCATCACCAGAGAACATTTCAGCATACTTGTTATTGTAACTGTTTTTCAAATTTGTGAAACAAACGCTAATGTCAAATAGAAGAAATTTGGATTTCTAGCAAACTTTGCTGTGTGAAATTGATGAAATGTACAATCAAGATGGATGCATTAATAATAATTGGTGATTGGAATTAAGAAGTAAAAAACAAAGGAGAATTGGCAGTTGGAAAAGAGAGACTTGGAAGAAATGAGGCTGCAGAATCTACAACAGAATTGTCATTATTAAAAAACCCCATAGTACTGTTGAGTCTGACTCACAGAAACCTTTCATGCAGTTCCAAGCCTGTAAATCTTAACAGCAGGAGACTGTCCAAGTCTAAATCTTTAGACTTCAGCGCTTTGCCTTTAATGGTTGGTCTCTGCGAGAAGACATGATCACTCTTCATAGTAAATGAAATGTCCACATAGGGCAGTGCAGTCTAAGGTCAGTCTGGGCAACACTTCAAAAAACTTCTTGCTCAGTCTTCAGTCAGAAGGTTAGGAAGACCTTTTGCTTCTGTCTTTGTCTCCAGACATGAGCAGATCTATGGGATTATATACCTTGTGTGCTGTCATGTTCAGTTATAATTGATATGTTTTATTGGCCTGTAAGGAATAATTGTCTGGCATCTTCAAATTTTACTCATTTATTTTGTTTTGTTGTTAATTAAGAAATTGAAGGATATATTTCTATTCTTGTTTACTACATATTTCAAAACTAAGCTAATGAATTAATAGAGGATTTGTTTAGTAATATTTATATTTATATTGTTGTTGCTGTTGTTACCTGTCAAGTCGCTTGTGATTCATAGTGACCCTATGTACAAGAACTCTAAACACTGTTCTATCTTGTGCCAACCTAGCCAT
>NW_006399864.1:7956380-7961458 GCF_000299155.1 Elephantulus edwardii
GTACTCTTGAGAGGTCCCTCACAGCTGACTTTGCAATGCAATTCATCTCCTGAATTCCTGGCTGCTGTTACCAAGAGTGTTGACTGTGGAGCCAAGCAAACTAAAACTGTTAACTATCTCAATCTCTTCACCATCCATACTGATGCTGCTAGTTCATAGATACAGAATTACATTTACATTTCTTTATCACTGAGTGCAAGTACACAGCTTCATTTAGGGAAATAATTTATGGCCTGTTGTTCTTACTTGTCTTATTTCTTTTCAAAGTTAGAACACTTTTAAACAACTTTAGCAAATAATAGTTTTTAAAGTAGTATAGAAATAAGTACATTTCTAATTCTAACTAGAGAAAAATTCTATTTAGATTTTCATATTATAAGATGGAAGGAGTTTACAGAGTCACTGTACCAAAGCAAATTGGCTAACACAAGAAAATGTCAAGAAATAATATATGATTATGAGGTAATGATAATGAAGAAGGAAGTTCAGGCTGCTTTGAAGGACTTGACAAAATACAAAGCCCCAGAGATGGATGAAATACCAATTGGCATATGTCAATAAACAGATGCTGTCCTGGATGTACTCACTAGGTTGTGCCAAGGAATGTGGAGGACAACTATGTGACAAACTCATTGGAAGAGATCCATATTTACTCCCATTCAAAAAAAAAAAAGGTGACCTGAAAAAGTGTGGAAGTTATTAAACAGTATCACACACTAGCAAAATCTTGCACTGCAGATTAAATGACTGGAACAGTACATTGACGGAGAAGAACCATAAATATAAGCTGGGTTTAGAAGAGGTCATGGTCAGATCTTGACAGAAAGCCAAGAGTACCAGAAGAATATCTATCTGTGTTACATTGACTATGTAAAGATATTTGACTGTGTGGATCACAACAGATTGTGGTTAACCTTGAAGAGAATGGGAATACCAGAGCACTTGATTGCGCTTATCTGAAACCTGTACTTGGACCAAGAAACTGTCCTCAGAACTGAGCAAGGACATACTGCCTGGCTCAAAATCAGGAAAGAAATGCGTCAGGAATGTGTCCTGTCTCCATACCTTTCTAAACTATATGCAATATACCTCATTCAGGAAGCTGGGCTTTATGAGAAGTAATGTAGCATCAAGAATGGAGGAAGACTTATCAGCAACTTATGTGATGCAGATGACACAACCTTGCTTGCTGAAACTGAGAAGGACCTGAAGTGCTTGATGCCGTTAGGGTCAGGGACTATAGTTTTCAACATAGATTAAAGCTCAAGATCAAAAAGGTAAAAATTCTCACCACAAGGCCAATTGGCAGCACCATGATAGATGAAGAAGAGACTGAGGGTGTTAACAATTACAGCTTGCTCTGCACCACAATCAACACTGTTAGCTCCACCAGTCAGAAAATCAAAAGATGAATTTCACTGGGATAATCAGCTGTCAGGGACCTCTCCAGAGAACTGAGAAGCAAGGAAGTCTGTCAAGAGATTAAGGAGCACCTGATCTGGGACATGGTCTTCCCAATTACTTACAATGCATTAGAGAGGTAAACAAGACCGAGGGATAACAGAAGAAAAATTGATGCCTTTGAGTTGTGGTGCTAGAGAAGAGTACTGAACATGGACTTCCAAGAAAACAAATAGGTGTGTCTTGGAGAAAGTGAAATCAAATTTCTCCTTGGAGGCAAGAATTTTGGAGCTCCCTGTCACATGCTTTGGGCACATGGCCAGGAAGGACCAATCCGTGGAGAAGGACATCATGCTCGGAAGGGTGGAGGGACAGCACAGGAGAGGAAGACCCCAGATATGATGTATTGATACAGTAACTGGTACAATGGGAATAGGTGTATTAGAGTCAGTGAGACTGGCTCAGGATACCACAGGATTCATAATTGTTGTACCTAGGGTCACTATGAAGCGACCTGATGACACATAAAAACAACAACAACATAGTTGTTTGAAAGCTTAAAAAAACATAAAAACAACAACATAGTTGTTTGAAAGCTTAAAAAACACTTTAAGTATATAAACAAAGCGCTGTAAAAGTACAGTGACTTGCACGTAATTGTGTTAAGAATATCACAAAGCCAAATTTGATTTGAAAGCAAGGATAAAAATACCTAACATCAGTAATAAGCTATTAATGATTTCAAAAGAATTGTGACATAGTATGCATATGGATTTGGGAATTATCAGTTTAATTATGACAATATTTTATATATATCTAAAACTCTTTTAAAAGAAAATTAATTAAAATGCATTTGATAATGATTGTGTGATTTACAAAAAGAAACCATCTTTCATGTTTTTGTCACTGTGTATAGCATTGAGTCATATCTGACCAATAGGTGACTCTCCAGCAGGTTTTCAAAGGTATTTAATCGCATGGGAGATTACTTACTCATCCTTGTCCTGTAGAGCAGTTGATGAATTCAAATTTTGCATTTTCAGGACTATAGTGCAGCTTCTTGCCACTAGACCGAACTATTACAAGTGATAGAAATAGAGAAGAAAAAAAAATAAAAATAACAACTCAGTCACACATAGTTCATGATGTTCTTTATAGTTAAAGATGAAAATTTAAAGTGTTTGTTGTTGTCCATGTTGTTACGTGCCGTCAATTTAATGCATAGGTTTCCAATATGTATTATGAAGTTAATTTATCATCTGACTGATTCCATTATTAGCTGAATTCTCATTATAAAGTTAATTTTAAATCAGGAAAAGTGTTAGTTTTATTCAAACATTTTGTCTAAAGGAAGAGAATATATTATACCACAAAACAGAAGTGGGACAAAACATGAAAATTCAAATATTCAATGTTTTATTGACATTTTTACATTTCATAAAAAGACATCACAATTAAACTCATAGAAATCCATATGCAAAATAATCAGATTTTGTATGAAGTATTTAGAAAGTTAGGAAAAGATTTTTAACTAATATTACTAGATATATAAAAAATTAGGCAGCTATAGATAGATATAAGGGTTTCTAAAATAATTTAAATTAAATTTTTGTCTTTGAGCTAATTTATTACCACTTTGGTATATACTTAATAGGAAATTTCATCACATGCATAATAATAATTAATAATAATAGACATATAAAAAATTTCATTTTTGTATTGCTAAAATCATAAAACATTCTATTTTATAATCTCAACCAAGACTATAGCTCTATTTAAAGATAGAAATTGTTATTCTCAAAATTTGTGTTTTCTAATTAATCCAAAAAGAAAGGAACAAAAATACTTTTGTATTAGTTCACTTTGGTCAAATGTAAAAATCTAAATATAGCAGAAGTATGTTTACTAGTTTATTCCAATGCATTATTACATAAAAATTAATTTTTGTGATTCCAGATAATTTTATTGTCTAGCATTTGTAAACTTGCTTTTTTTTTGCCTCTGTCACATTTTCTTGAGATATGTGACTATCCTTTATATATTACTCTAAATGTCTCTAAAACGTGTTGATTTTTTAGTTGCTTTTGTTTTTGTGTTTACAGGAGGTACTCATAAAATTTCAGATATTCACATGCACTTTCTTGCAATGTAGTTTTCAGAAAACACTCACTGGGAAATTTCAGAAGTGCTTACTTCCACACACTGTGCAGCTATGAGCTGCAGGCCAAACAGAATTAAAATTATTGCAGTCATCTGAATGCGAGACTCTTCTCTAACAAATTAGCATTTGAAATGCCAGGGTAAAAATGAGCCAAGCTGACACCGCTAGATAAAAAACATTGGTAAGCTTTCTTTATTTCTGTCTTAGCAAGGCCCTTTCAATTTTGAACTCCCCACAGTTCAACGGAATCTGAGTAGAAACACTGGCAAATTACATTAGGCCTCAAAATGTGGGTACTTTTTGTTTTATTCTATTGTGATTAATATTTGTACTTGAATGACTGGGTCAGAAACTCACTATCTTCTGTTTTATTTTCAGTGCATGCAACTTCTTATTTTATAATCTTATAATTAGTTTGTAAATTTACTCTTCTGGCACTCTTTTAGAAATCCGCTTTGCTCATCTAACCATTCAGAATGTTTTATCATGTTCAGAATATATGTTATAATATCAAGTGCTAAAACGATCAAGCACAGGTTAGAAAAAGTTAAGAAAAAAACTTCAAAATACACACAACAAAATAAAAACAATCCTGAAGAACAAAAAGTCTAAAAAAGGAAGACAGAGAATTAAATGAATAATTACAGTACAATGTGTCAAATATACCAATTGAAAAAGAATTTAAAAACAATAAATATATTCACAGTTCTTATAATACTGTCTAGTGACTAATAAAGTTTTACTTCTAAAAACCTCCTCTCATGCATTTTAAGTGTACAGGCATTGTCTAGCTCAAAAGAAAATCGCAAGTGAAAACAACACAACAGTAGCCATCAGGAATAGCAGATCAATATAAAAGTTTGGTAATGAAATGATGGACTTGAAATGAGATCTTTGGCAATCAATAATCTCAGTTTTCACTACTTTATACGTAGCTTTTCAACAGTGTTTAAGGAACATCATAGCACCTTGCATTTTTATATCAGGGCAGATGTTCCCAAGTGATATTCCTATCCTTTCATTTAGCAAAGGGACCTACTCAATTTTATAATTCTAACTCCACTTGTTTTAACTAGTCCTAGGTCCATTGTGCCATTTAACAAATTTAATAACATTTTGACTGAGGACAGCTATTAAAGCAGCCTGGGAGGTTGTGTGACATACTAGTTTAGACCTGTGTTTCTTAACTGAAAGAAATATTCTGTCAAAGAAGACATCTGATAATATCTGCAAACAATTTTTTATTGTCCTAACTTAGAACTGTTACTTAGGTCTACTGGGTAGAAACCAGTAAATAGTTCACAAACGAGCAAGACAATTTTCTTCAAAAAAAAGTGTTATCTGGTCCAAACATCCATATGACCACTACTGGGAAACCCTAGTTTAGAACACCATCTGGATTTAAAAAAAAAAAAAATCTGCTAGTTAATGTAAATTGAAACTTAGAAATGATACTCAAATTTGGAATGTGCCAACCTCTTAATTTGTAAAATAACAGTGATTATTTCATTCATTT
>NW_006399864.1:7961810-7963358 GCF_000299155.1 Elephantulus edwardii
CTCTCAGATGCATAACAACTGACTGAAAATACCATGGCCTGAATCAGGTTCATCTTAGTCTTCAAACTGCCCTCACTGCTCCTCAGTCTCTAAGGCTGTGTAACCTTCATAACACAGGCTGTTAAGACATTCTCAGATCTTGATTCTTTCTCATAGAGTCCAGCTTCTCATAAGATTTGCTCGGCATACAGATTGAATAGGTATAGAAAAAGTATACAATCCTGAAACACAGCTTCCCTGATTTTAAGCCACACAGTGTTGCCCTGCTTGCTTTGGACAACAACTTCTAGTTCTAGCTACAGGTTTCATATGAGCATAATTTAGTATTCTGAGACTCCTGTTCTTCTCGATGTTAGCCATACAGTGTTATGATCCACATAGTCAAATGCCTATGCATAGTCAATAAAACTAAATAGACATTCTTTTGGTAGTCTCCACTTTCAACCAAAATGCATCTGTCAACAACAAGGATATTCCTGGTACCACGATTATCTTCTGTGCCCAGCTTGAACTTCTGGAAATTCTCTATCAATTCTGTCAATGTACTGTTTTAGCCTTTTTGGATTATTTAGCAACATTTTGCTTGAATGTGACATTAACGTTATTTTTCTATATCTTCCATCCTGTTGGATCATCCTTCTTGGAAATGGAAACAAGTAGAATCTCAGTCAGCAAGCAGTTACCTTCTAAATGTATTGGTATAGACTTGTGAGCAAGTCCATGGCTGCATTTGTTATATGAAACATGTCAGTTGATATTCCATCAATTCCTGGAGCCTTAAATTATGACACTTTCTCTAGTGCAGCTTGTTGCAAATTCCTAAGTACTGTTGTAGACACAGTAATACTTTCTAAGAGATAGATATTTAGCATTAGCTTTGTCTTCAAAGAGAAAATAATATAGTTTTATTATAAAATTAAGAATGTATATAAAGTATTTATTACCATGTCTTTGTGGCTTATAATTAACAATGCATTTTCCATTTTTCTTAATGATTCTGGATATGTACAAGCTAGGATAAATGGACTATTAGAGTAAGATCTTAAACACATTCAGTATCAAGGGGGGGGGGAGGAAAGCTTTCAGTCATTGAAGGAACTTATAGGTGAACTTATAGAGGGTTTTCAGAGGCAGTAATTCCACAGAAGACTGACATCTTCCTTGTTTTAAGCCAGCCATGGATTTAAACCAGCAGGGAAGTCTGGGCCTTGGATTAGCAACACAATCACAGAGGACCAGAATTTGAGTTAACATCACAACGCCCTAGGGACTAGAGTATTTAAGCAGAAGTGTGATCCCTTCCCTCACAAAGGGTTTTTTTAACTGTGTGTTTAATGATGCATTCATTGATTTATTTTCAAATCTGTTATCCTAAATTGTGTTCCCCGAAAGTAGTACCATATTTTACCTGTTTTTATCGTATAGTACAGATTCTGACACATAATATAGTCTAATATATTTAAAACAAGTCATGCCCTATAGTATTTTAGATAAACTATTCAAAAGGATTTTAAAGGGTAAAAAATTAAGGGAAAAATCAAAGTCAAG
>NW_006399864.1:7965418-8002291 GCF_000299155.1 Elephantulus edwardii
AAGTTTTGACAAAAATTAAAATATATAATTTAAGAAAATAATTACACTGATTAAGTTGTGCTATCCTCATTACTATTGGGATTGGACCACCCCACAGCTCACTCTCCACCAGGCTTCCCAGGCTGCAAATCAGAGGAGCAGTTTACCCATCTTTCTCTGACGTATGAATGGTAGATTCCAATGACCAGAGAGGAGTTTGTCTTCCTATGGACTAGGCTGCCAGAGCTCCCCACGCTGATTAGTTTACTAATTATAAGCTTAACAGGTATGTTGGAGCTTAATTTTAAAAATGTTAATAAATAATAAATTCATTTCATGTAATTCATATAATAGCTACTCAAAACAAATAATTTGGATATCTTTCTTGTCAGTTTTTCCTACCTCATGTGCATTTCTGTCCCTCACTTTTGACCAGAGCTTACACATTAATACTAAAGTATGAAAAAAACCCAACTCACTATTATTCAATGATGAGTATGGTGTGAGTCTTCTTCAGGCTGTGGCTAGAGTTTGTTGATTAAGCAGGGCTCAATTAAATGGTTCTGTATCATTTGTGTTTCATCATCATTCTGATACGAGTGGGTAAACAGAAGTATAACATTTTAATAAAGAATGCAGAAGCATAATAGAATAAAACAGTCAAGTCTTCAAAGCTTAGGATAAAAATGAGTCCTTTGCCACATCTATTCATATGCCATTATCCAAAGCAAGTCATATTGCCAAGTCTTATTTCAATATAATGAGTGAATCTAAATATTTTTGTTAATTGCAAATGACTCTAAATAAATATTTTAAGCTAGACTTACAGTTAATTTAAAAATATTATAAAAAATTGCTTTTATTACAGTTTATGGACTTGGAGAAAGACATTATACTTGGAAGGGTGGATGGATAATAACCAGAGAAGAAAGACCATAGAAGGATCTTACAGAGACAGTGAAATTGGCTCAGGATAGGGCCGGGGTCAGTGCCATTGTACATAGGGTGAGTTGCAGGCAACTTAATGAAACATAATAACAACTATAACACAGCGTTAGCAGGAAGCTCTGGCAGCCTAGTGGAAAGAACCTGTGCTGTGATTTCAAGGGCATGTGCATCAAATTCACCAGTTTCTCTTCGAGGAATGGGCTGTCTCCTGCTGTGCAATTGCTGCCTTGTAAAACCCACTGGAGGATCAGCTACAAGTCGGTTCTGACTTGACAGCACACAACAATAGAAATGACTCTCATATCATTGACCAAAGCATGTAGATAGTTCTCACATTTGACAGCAACGTTTAACCCTGAAATAACCAATGTTATGAGAAGAATACAATTCATTTGACTATTTCTTGGCTGCATGTCCAATGTAGTGGTAAGGTCAACCCAAAATTCTTGTTACTCATCAAATTATTATGAATTTATATGTTCCAAAAGATATGTTGATCCTAATTCCCATAATTATGAATGTTACCTTGTTTTATAAATAAGATTTTACTTTTGTTATTTTGAGAACATACCAGGGTAAAGTGAATTCTAAACATATTTTTAATCTAGATGTTATTTTTATAAAATTGAATTTAACAAAGAAAGTCACATACACACACATGCGAATGAAATAAGGTGTCATATGAGGCTGGAGGTTTATGTCATTATTTGTGTGTTCATTTAAAGATCTTGAGATAGGAAGATTACCCAGATAGACTTAATGGTATCAAAAGTGTCCTTAAGAGAGGGGAGTGAAGGTCAGTGTTGAGAGAGAGAGAGAGAGAGAGGATGGAAGAAAGGATGCAGATGTTGGATGGATGATTTGCCAAAATGGAGGGAGAACTTTGAGCCAAGGAAAGCCAGCAGCTTCCAGAAGCTAGAAAAGAGAGAGAAGAAAAAAAAAAAACCACCAAAAAACCCAAGAAAAAACCTGACCACTTTTCTCTAGATCCTTCAGAAGGAAAAAAACCTTTCTAACATCTAAATAATGGTTTTTAAACTTACAATCTATGACTCCAGAACCATCTAATTCTGTTTTAGACTAATTCTGTTTTAAAACACTGAGTTGTGGCGACTTATTACAACAATAAACAAGCTAATATAAAATCCGTTTGGCTTGAAATCTTATCTATAGTATTTAAGATGGAGTGCTTTAGATTACTTGTTGTTCCTAGAAGTATGTTTTTAGAAAAGGGTCAAAATTATTGTACTTAGATTCCTTTTTCTTATATTAATTTCTTAGATTAATTTTTCATTTATTAAAAATTACGATATGCATTTTGTCATGATGAAAATGTAAAATATGATTAAATAATACAGTACCTGTAAAGTATTAGCAAAAGGCCTGACATAGGTGGTGCTGAATAATCACTGTTGTTCTTGCATTCTTCTCCCTCCTGCACGTCGCTCATCAATTCTCTCCAAATATATGACTCATTTAGCAGGGAGCCTCTCTAGACAGGCTGCCATGGCCAATTAAACAAACCTGAGGCTGTCTTAGGTACCAGGAAACAGATAAATTCCGAAAATGTATATAAATGAACATCACAATTTCTATATACAAGTGAGGCCTGATTTGCAGAGTGTACTTTTGTGTACCTGTATGTTTTATATACTGTAGATGGTCCGATAAGTCCCCCTAGAGTCGTTAATATTGTCTCTTCCCGCTTCATAGTGTTGACTCCAGCACATGTAATCTCAAAAGACAGGAAATTAATATTTGAACATTAGCTTAGGGTTTTTGTGTGGTGTTTTGGTTTTTTTGGTTTTTTTCTAACAAGCATCTAAAATGCATAGACCTTTAGAGTGAAAGTCATTCAACCAGATTAATGTGTCTGACATTGATTTGGTGCCAAGGAAATATTATATATGAGTCATGGAATAAAGGATTCATAACACAGAGAAGAGTGTATTTGAAACATATATCCATGTCCAAAACATATATCCAAGTTTTCTAGCTGAAATTACTTTTGTGAATATTCAGCAAATGTAGATGATGGATCTCCCTCCCCCCATCCTGCTAATATATGTGTGTATGTGTATGTGTGTGTGTGTGTGTGTGTGTGTGTACATGTATTTGTCATTTTCTTGAATTTACAGTAGAACAAAGTAGGGTATCTGTTTTTCAACTTCTCATCTGATTGAAAAAAAGTCAGGAAATAGAGCCAAGTTCACTGAGGGGACTGCAATGCGCCTTTGGTAGTTATGGGTCTCCACAAAGGTAAATGTCCTGAAACCCTCCAGGGGAAGGCAAGTGCCGAAATGGGAAGCAATACTTCCCCCGGAACAGACAGAGCAGATAAATGCCTCATATGCTATTTTAACCCCAACCATCCTAAGATAGATTCAGATCATCTTTATTGAAACTCTCTCTGGGATACATCATTGCTAGAACAGAAGACACATGATGTATTTTGGGGATATCTGGGGCTGTGCCAAGCTCAGTAATACGTTTAGCCTCAAGTCATTTTCATAATGACTATAAATGAGTAATACTATACCTTTTCAGTGTAAATTATCTCTTTAAAACAACTATAATTATAAGTAGTTTAGCACAAATATAAGTTTTATTTGGGACATCAATGGATTCTTCTTGCTACAAATAACATGACAAAAATTGCTGATTTAAAAGGTAATAAAATTACAATTTTAAAGCAACTGGCATACGTTCCAAGTTTCATAGTTACCTAATCTTTATTTATGCCTTTGCAACTTGCACTCATCAAGGGAGAAAACTGCACTATGCAGATATAACAGCAACTCCAATGCAACCCAGCATCATAGCTTTATAATGGTTAATAAACCTGATTTATTAAACAAACTCTATTAATGCTACACAAGGGATAAAGTGATTATGGAGTCTGTTATGTTGTAAGAATTTATAATTATCATTTCTCCTTAAGAATAAAGCTCCATGTTTATAAAACAGTCACTAAACTCTGCCATGCTGGGCTGTGAAAAACTGATAATGAGCTGAAAATTAAGACTGTCAGCAGTCTGTCCTCCAAAATGGCAAACAAGCCATTTGAACCAAAACTATAACAAAAATAATCATTTTCTTCTTTCAGAAGGGGGTTCTTCCTTAAATCTCCAGAAAATATTCTTGGAACCAGTGTCATGGGAAACAACTAAAGAAAGTTGTTTTAAAATTTTAGGATTAAAATGATCATCTAAAATAAACGGTAAGCATTTAAAGATATGTTGTTGTTATTACTGTTGTAGTTCATAGCAAACTTAAGTACAACAGCTCTGAACCCTGTTCTGTCCTCTGTCAAGCTCACTATCTCTGACACACCTACCTACTCCATTACCCCAGTCACTGAGTCAATCCATCTTATCCAGGGTCTTCCTCTCCTGTGTTGTCCCTCAACCCTTCCACTCATGATATTCCTCTCCAAGGACTGGTCCATTCTTGTAACATGCCCAAAATGTTCAGATGAAGCTTAAAAATCCTTGCCTTCAAGGAGCAGGTTAGTACTACTCTCTCCAGGAAGAACCTGTTTATTCTCCTTGCAATCCATGGTATATTCAACACTCTTCTCCAGCACCACAGCTCAAAGGCATCAGTGTATTTTGTTGTCGTTGTTGTTGTGTTGTTATGTGCCGTTGAGTTGCCTGTGACTCATAGCAACCCTATGTAAAAACGGCCCTAAACCTGCTCTGTCCTGTACCAATCTTATTGTCTCTGATACACCTACCCCCATTACCCCAGTCACTGAGTCAATCCATCTTATTGAGGATCTTCCTCTCCTGTGCTGTCCCTCCACTCTATCAAGCATGACGTCCTTCTCCAAGGACTGATCCCTCCTTGCAACATGGCCAAATTATGTCAGATGAAGAAGCTTCAGAATCCTTGCTCCAAGGAGCAGTCTGGCTTCACCCTCTCCAGGATGAACTTGTTTGTTCTAGCAGTCCATGGTATATACAGTACTCTTCTTCAGCACCACAGCTCAAAGGCATCAATTCTTTTTCTATCATCCCTAGTTATTGTCCAGCTTTCTGCTGCATAACATGTAATTGAAAAGACCATGGCCTGTATCAGATGCATTTTAGTCTCCAGACTAACATCGTTGCTTTTCAGTACTTTGGAGAGGTCAAGAGAATAAAATGCAAACATTTTTCTGTAAGACAATAACATTTTTGATCCATAAAAAGTAAACATCTCTTTATCGCTAATAGAATTAGGATACTATAAATACATGAAAGGTTTTGAATAAAAGATATATGTATGGTGTAAATTTTGATAACATAAAATAAACAACCTCACACTAGCATCACTATAATGATTATGTAATGTCATCAAATATTTAATAAATGATTTCAAATATATTATTTGATTCTACAGTTAATAAGAACTGTCCTAATTGGGTGAAAAGATAGACATTGCCTAAACGCAATGAGAAAAGAATGGAGTTCACTCAGTAAAAGGCCTTGATTCATTTGTTTCCAAGGAACAGACCTTCAGACTATTGCACAAGGTGTCATTCAAATCCTTGGTGGATTTGCTAGAGTCCAGGACCCCGCCCTCTGGCTTAGAAAACTGATTTTGTCAGCACTTGAAGAGCAAACTCATCTCTCAGGAAAGGATTTACATTAAATGGCATACCAGCCTGATGGCAATATATTAATTTACAGTGAGATTAGAAGTGCCACAAGAACTGGAATATATAAGTCCGCATGAAGAAAACTATTCATCCCCTTGACATCAACCAGAATGGAGGAAATAATTAAAATTTCTCTTGCTATCTACCCATTTAAGACAAAAAAGTTTTATCAAAATTTTTATCAATGCAGGATAGACATTCAAATCATATCCAAGACTTTTTAGAGGTATTTGTGTATTTCCTCTCACTGCAGAACTAAGTCGGAAGATATTCTTCGCAGAAGTATACTAGGCGTTTCTCATATTTATTCTATCATTTTCTTTATTGTGCCTGTTAGATTGATCGATGCTCCTTTGCCAGATACATCAGTTATATGTTAACACAGTCTCTATCAACAGTTTAATCCTTTTGATCTACAAGCCATTGTTCATTATAAGAAACTTTCTGCCATTTTGCTTTAATCAGTAAAACTTTTTGTTCATCTGTTTTTCTTTCTCTACATGCTATGTATTATTTACATAATTTTGGATTCCTGCGAAAAGACTCATTGAAAACCCTCCACTAAAGGGCTTAATATTCTAGCATGATGCTATATTACTAATAGAATAAACAATCTAAATTATGTTTCCAGGTTCTTTAACTCTCTGAAATATTCCAACTTGATAGACTACTTTATAATGAACATAAATGTCATATGCTAAGGAGTTGGTGGTATCTATGTACTGATTAATCTACTATTCTAGGCACTGTCACTATGAGTAATAATAACCATGACAGTGAGTTTTATAGCCTATTGGAGAAAGGCAGAAAATAAGCGGAAGGAAACAAATGGGACTAATGTATTTATTATTCAATTAATGTGTTGTTATTGTTATGTGCTGTTGAGTCGCTTGCTACTCATAGCGACCCTATGTACACTAGCCCTAAACCTGCTCTATCCTGTGCCAGTTTTATTGAATCTAACACAACTACCCCCACTACCAAAGTCATTGAAAAAATCCACCTTATCTAGTGTCTTCCTCTCTTGAACTGTCCCTCTACCCTCACAAACATGACACCCCTCTCCAAGGACTGAGCTCTCCTTGCAACATGCCCAAAGTATGTCAAAAGAAGCTTCAGAATCCTTGCCTCCAAGGAACAGCCTGGTTTCACCCTCTCTAGGATGAATCTGTTTGTCTTCCTAGCAGTCCATGGTATATTCAATATTCTTCTCCAGCACCACAGCTCAAAGGCATCAATTCTCCTTCCATCATCCCTAATTATTATCCAGCTTTCTGATGCATAGCAAGTAATTGCAAAGACTATGGCCTGTATCAGGCACACCTTAGTCTCCAGACTGACATTGTAACTCCTCAGTAGCTTGGTGGAGTCTCTGATAGCAAACTTTCCAAATGTAATTTTTTCATTTTCTGGCTTCTGGAACCAAAAGTGAAGGATGAGTATAATTATTGTTTTCGATGGCAAACTTTTAAAAAGTTTCCCAGAGAAGGTTATGTTTGTGATAAAATAACTATCATGAGAAGATAGCAGCTATGTGCGTCTTAGGGGCTCAGAAAATGGGCAATGAAAATTCCAAGTGAAAGGAGTCTCGAACCTGCGAGACACTGTTGTTGTTGTTGTTATGTGCCGTCGAGTCGTTTGCGACTCATAGCGACCCTATGAATTTTAAAGGTTTCTTTGCCATCTTCTTTAATTATGAGTCGCAAGACACTAAAGTGTAAGAAAATGTGAGCAAGGGGAAAGATGGAGAGAGAAGGGAGCAGAAAGTTAGTGAAAATGAGTCCAGGAGGGTTTGTAGGCCACAGTGTCAAGGAAAATCACCAAAAACATTCAGAATGAAAAATCATTACATTTTAATTTTAATAATACACTTAAGAGTCTGAAGAATGGATTGTAAGGCAGAAAGAACTCAACTAATGAGACTGGTTGCAAAAAGTACTTTGCTAGTCCTGATGAAACAAAGATAAAAGCTAAAATTCTGACTACAGTAGTTGAAAGGGGTGAGAAATGGTCAGCTTTGAAATATTTTTGGATTTTAGAATGGGTGGAATCACTGGTTAGCTTCTTATGACTAAGGGAAATGGAGGACATAAAAAAAGATTTATAGGTGAAGCCATCTGAGTATCCCTCTTTTCAATATCTGTAGACATACGTGGAGAGTCCATTTATTACCTCAGCCACTTTGAAAAACATATCTGATTTAACTTCCCTAATGTTACACTATTTCTATGCATGACCTCATGTTTCATTAAGCAGAACTCATTATCAACCCAAAAGCTCTACACTTTGGCATTTCTATTTCATTCTTATGCATCTGTCCTCTGCTGAGAATGGTTTTATTTCTAAACTTTTCTATTTCTTTAGAGATATGTTGTTGTTGTTAGGTGTCGTCAAATTGAGTATGATGCATAGAAACCCCATGAACTAAAGATCTGAGCCCTGTCCTGTCCTGCGCCATCCTCACACTTCCTAACACACAAGAGCACATTGCAGCAGTCACCATGTCAATCCAGCTGCCTGAAGGTCTTCCTCTTCTTCACCGACCCTTCCCACTCAGAGAGATTGAGATTGCTAACAGCTTTAGTTTGCATCAACACTCAGCAATCAACACTCTTGGTACCAGCAGACAGGGAACTAAAAGATAAATGGCATTGTGAAAGTCTGCTGTCAGAGACCTCTCCAAAGTATGGAAGACCACTGATGTCAGTCTGGAGACTAAGGTGCTCCTGATCAAGGCCATAGTCTTTGCAATGACTTGATATGCTTCAGAAAGCTGGACAATACCAGCCCTTGGAGAGGAATTTCATGCTTGGGACAGCAGATGAACAGCACAAGAGAGGAAGACACTTGATGAGATGGATTAATTCAGTGACTGGGGTAAAGGGCGTGGGTGTGTCAGAGGCAGTGAGATTGGCACAGGACAGAGCAGGGTTTAGGGCTTTTATAAGTAGGGTCGCTATGAATCACAGGTGACTAGACGGCAAATACAACATTTTGATGTTGCCTATTAGTCTGGTTAAAATTCCTTTTGGAAATGGATACTATATGTTCTCTTTAAGAGGAAATATCAGTGTAGGGTATGTTCTAAATCAATAGACTTTTATATATGAAAAGACATGATTGAGCAAATGATAATGCAGTAGAGAACAGAGGAAGATAGATGTCAATCACTTGAACATGACAAAAGAATCAAAGAACAAAAATATTTCTTATAATAGACTAAAAATAAAAAGCTTTCCTTTTGAGCACACCCTGTATTTATATTTCTCATCTTCTAAACTGAGAAAAACAAATGTCTGTTCATTAAAGTCACCCGCTTACAGTATTTTAAATAGCAGGTCTATATTAGTCAATTCTCATCAGTTCTCACTGATTTTAAAAAAATTCACTTATATAAATTACTACATTAATATTAATTGATCATTCTTTATATTAAAGGAAAGCATAGGTAGAGATAGGGTTAATGCTTAGCTTACAGAAACTAAAAATAAGATATGAAAGGGGACAGGGCAAAGCCAATGCTTCAGTGTGAGGAAGGAGAGATAAATACAACAGCAAAATTTGTATTTCATCAGTACACTTCTTTGCCATTTTTTCTCTGAATAAATGAAAAAGACTCCACAATATTAGAAAATTGTCCAGCTCTTGAGCCGTCTCTTAAAATAACTGATTAAAGCTATGCTGAGTATTTAAAATACACTGATTACTTAAAGGTAAATGAATTTTGGGTCTCAAAGGAGAAGATTACAGCCATTCAAAATCTTGACTCTTTTCCTGAAATACTCCAGATAAACAAAGCACTTGAAATTAAAGGACTATCTTGACTCTCATTACCAGTATCACAAAGAAATATTCTGGGTTTTTTTACCCTCCCCCACCTCATTCTTTATCAAAATCTGGTGTCTGTACTTTTCCTCTAAATATAAAGAAAAACAATATTGGCATAATTGAGTCTTGAATTCTCTGCTCATTTTTACCCCTCATGAACTAGATAAGATTTATTATCAGTCTTCACATTATAATTATGTTCGAAAAGTGCATTAAGGTCTTCAAAGTGATTAATCATCTTCACTTCTTTCTCAAAAGCTGCTTCTTGAGTTTGGTTTCATGGGGAAAATTATGACAGCTCTAGAATCCTTTCTGAAATAGCAGATACAGTGGTGCTGTAACTTCTTTAATGAGTTAGATAGGTTCTCAAAGGTGTGTGAACAACATTTAAGACTGTGGCAATCATTTTGAAGAATTTATGTGATCCTCATAAATTATTTTGCACTTCATAGTTATAAATAATATGTTGTTGTTGTTGTTGTTAGGTGTCATTGACTCTCCTGTGATTCATAGTGACTCTATGTACAACAGCCCTAAACCCTGCTCTATCCTGTGTCAATCATATTGTATCAGAAACACCTAAGCCTATAACCCCAGTCACTGAATCAATCACCCTCATAGAGGGTCTTCCTCTCTTGTGCTGTTGCTCCACCCTCCCAAGCATGACGTCCCTCTCCAAGGACTGATTCTGCCTTGCAACATGTCCAAAGTATGTCAGATGGAGAATCAAAATCCTTGCCTCCAAGAAGCAGCCTGGCTTCAGCCTCTCCAGAACAAATTTATTTGTTCTCCTAACAGTCCATGATACATTCAATACTCTTCTCCAGCACCACAGCTCAAAAGCGTCAATTCTCCTTCTATCGTCCCTAGCCATTGTCCAGCACTATGAGCATAGCAAGTGATTGCAAAGACCATGGCCTGTATCAGGCACATTTTAATGTCCAGACTGACATCGTTGCTCTTCACTACTTTGGAGAGGTCTCTGATAGCTGACTTTCCCAGTGCAATTTGTCTTTTCATTTCCTGCCTGCTGGTACCAAGAGTGCTGATTGTAGAGCCAAGCAAACTGAAGCTGTTGACAATCTCAGTCTCTTCACCATCTATCGTGATGCTGCTAATCGGCCCAATGATGAGAATCTTTGTTTTCTTGTTGTTGAGCTTCAATCCATATTGAAAGGTAATAATACAATTTCTTGTTTGGGAAGACACGATTTACTCATTAGCAATCTATATATAGTAACAGGACTTAAATTGTAAATTTGTGTGTGTGTGTGTGTGTGTGTGTATATATATATATATACACACACACACACACATGTATGTATACACACATATAATTATACTATAATATACTATACTTTAATTAATACAATATAAAATAAATGTTAACATTACTTAATCTTCAGAGTTAAAAATTAAAGTTTCTTAAAATTTTGAGTTTCTTTAGTGAGTAAAACTGGGGCCATACAGGCATGTGAAGGGACTCCTAAAGTCAACTCTTGGTCTCTTTCCATTCTTAACAAAGAGAACAAAGAAAGTCCTAAATCATTATTTTTTTTTAAACCCTTATGGACCATGTTACGTTCAATTTCCATGACCTTGAGAACAGAAGAGTTAGATGGTGCCAGGGTACCACTGCTAACTGCTCTCAAAATGTTCACAATGGAAGATCCGGGAGAATACGAAAGTGGGAAAGAAATGGAAAAAATTCCAAAACTTGTCTGATAGAGACTAATGAAAACCTTGACAATATCTAAGGCCCTTAATTATAAATCAAATAATGAACTGATATTATTCCCGTTCCTAAACTTCCAGCAAAATAATAGGCCTAAATGGTGATTAAGGATTGTAAGACGATCCTACAGGAGCTCTGATGGTCTAAGGGTAAGGAGTGGTAGTGCCAACACAAAGACAAATGATTTGAATCCACCATGCGCTCTTCAGGAAAAAGATGGGCAATCTCCTCCCTTGGGATCGATGGCCTCTGAACACCTCCTGGAGAGTCAGTTATGTGTCACTTATGATTCCACGGCACATGACACCAGAGGTGATTACAACTTGGGGACAAATTTGTTTATTCTCACTACTTAAAACAATTACCATACAAGACCAAAATCATACGATGTACCCAGCAATACAGTTCAGAGTCAGAATAGGATAGAAGGAAAGAATTAATGGAAATGGAAGCACAATGAATGCATGAGAAAAGTGGTGTTAAAATGTACCGATGGTTATCAGTGCTGTTGACATGTGAAGACTATAATCAAAAACACAAACCTGAATCAATTGTTGAATGGAAAAACAATTCTCTGTAAACTTCCATTCTAATGACAAAGTTGCTGGTAGGTGCTGGTAAATCAAGTGTTACTCATAGCAGCCTTATTTATGAACAACGGATCTGAACCCTGTCCTATCCAGAGTGACTCTCACGATCTCTGTTCACACTGGAGCCCATTGGTGTAGTTACTCTATCAATCCATCTGGTTGAGGATCTTCCGCTCCTTTACCATTCCCTTACCATTCCAAGCATGATGTCCTTCTCCAAGGAATAGCCTTTTCTGGGAACATAAGCCAAGTATATGAGGAGAAGCTTTAACATCCTTGCCTCCAAGGAGCATTCTGGCTGCACCTTCTCTAAGAATTCTATGGGATATTCAGCACTCTTATCCAACACCAAAGTTCAAAAGTATAAATTCTTATTCTGTCATCCTTATTCATTTTCTAGCTGTCAGAGGCATATCAAGTGGTTCAAAAGATGATAGTCTGAATCAAATACACCTTAGTCTTCAAACAGGTGTCATTGCTCCTCAGTATTTTGGAGAGGTTCCTGACTAAACTCACAATGAAATGTTTAAAAATGAAATCCTTGTGAGACTATCAGAACTTCAGGAACCCATCCAGAATTGTCACCTTGAACTCAAAACCAAACAGAACTCAGCACAAATACTGTGCAGACAGCTTAAATTCAATCACATACACACCAACAGAGAACAATTTTGTATTGTTGTTGTTGCTGGAAGGGACACAAAAATGAGCAATTAATCTTGTCATAAGTAGCAGAGAATTTGAATAGTTGTGCATGATGTTTTAAATCATGGCTACTCCTTCCAAGTGCCAAATAAAGGAAGGAAACTAAGACAGGACAGACGAAATATGCAAACTATTCCTGTATATAAAAATGTCTTTAGTCTTCAAAAAGTAATTTCACAAGGAATATTCCTCTAAAAGTATATGCCAAGTACTCCTAAATCATAGATCATAAATTATTTTAATATAAAGCATTCATTTTATGAATTCATTATATGAGTGGCTATCAATACGTAGCTTCACTTCAGAAAGGTGATTTTTAAATATGTAAAGTTCAGTTGCAAAGTTATAAACTCAGTCTGCCAAGGAAACAAATAGATAAGTCTTGGAGAGGGTGAAACCAAGTTTTTCCTTGGAGGCTAATATTTTGAAGTTCTGTCGCACATTCTTTGGGCCCTGGCCAGGAAAGACCTGTTTTTAGAGAAGGCCATCATACGCAGAAGGGTGGAAGGATAACGCAGGAGAGAAAGATCCCCAGTCAGTTGGGGCAATGAGTAACTAACTGTAGCAATGGGGGATTGATGTGTTGAAATTAGTGAGACTGGCTCAGGATACGGCAGTGTTCAGAGCTGCTGTATATAGTTTTGTTATGGGTCGCAGGCAACTTAATGGCTCATAACAACATTGTTATTGCATACCTTTTGATAGGATTGTTATTCTCACAATATTATGTCTTCCTATCCATGAACAGGACACATTTTTCCAATTATTTAAGTTTTTTATTGTGTCTTGCAGAAATCTTCTGTAGTTTTCTTTGTACAGGTCTTTTGTTTCTCTAGTTATTTTCAATAATCTCAGTTTGTGGTTGGCTATTGTAAATGATATTTCTTTCTTAGTTTCTTTTTGTGGGTTTTTTTTTTTGGTTTTTTGTTTGTTTTGGTTTTGTTTCTTGTTTTGTGGTGTTTTGTTGGTTTTTGTTTTTGTTTTGTTTTGTTTTTTTTTGTTACTGTAGGAGAATCTCACTGATCCTGCAACCCTATCTGTTAAACTGGGTTGCTAGCTCTAACAGTTTTTTTGCTGAGTTTTGGGGGTTTTCTGTGTACACGGTCATATAATTTGCATTTAGTGACAATTTTATTATCTCTTTGCTGATCTGGATGCCTTTTGTTTCCTTGTTGTATTGCCTAGTAAGTACTTCTAATAAAATATTGAATAGAAGTGCTAATAGTGGGCACACTTTTCTGGTCCCTCTTTACAAGGAAAATGCTTTTAGACCTTCTCCATTGATAATGATATTGGCTCTTGGCTTTGCCTATATACTTTTTATTATGTTGAGGAAATTCCCTTCTATTACAATTTTGCTGAAAGACCACATATACATGATTAAGTGTACTATGGAGAAAACATTTATAACAATAATTTCTGCAGTCAATTAAACAAAGAGATAGAATGAACTACTCCAGGGGAAAGAATATTTTCTTGATTGACTCTAGATTTGTGTAACCTGAATATTGTTTCTAACAAATGAAATCAAAATACAAAAAGTTTGAGTAAATAAGACATAACTAATGTATATTTATTTTATTTAAAGGAAGTGAGGTTGGGAAACATGAAGTTCTGGGTTAATTAGAGATATATACCTTTAAAAGAATTATTCTTTGCTAGACAGTAAGGGTTACATGATCAACGTTCAGATAGGCATGCAATATCAGAGCTAGTAGTTCTTGTAAAAAGGGGACAACTAATTCTGATGGTTTCTGATTGGAAAAGCCATCACTATTAGAAAACCAACAAACAAGCAAAAATGCAACAATAAATTAACTAGTGGCACTTGTAAAGTCAAGAGCTGTTACGGTAAAACTTCATTAACTTACCAGCTATAGAGTGAGGCAAAAGGAGCTCTGGTCACCTAGTGCTCACAGATTGTGCTGTTATTCCAAAGGGTGACAGTTCAAATCTGTGAGCTGCTCTGAGGCAGAAAGATAGGCAATCTCCCCCTGTGTGCTTTAAAGCCTCTGAAAATCTACTTGGAGGGTCAGCTATGAGTCAATTCCTACTTGATAGCATGTAACAGCAGCAACAGGTAAATAGAAATACTTCATTCTGTCTATTTTTTTTTTCTCTGAAAATATTTGACTTGTTTTATGACAGTGAGCCAAACACGAATTTCTTGAAGAACAGTGGATTTGTTTATTATTCCAAATCATTGTATGCAATAGTTAATATTTGGGGTCTACTTATGATACCTTTAAACAAAAACATCTTGTTTGTAGCAACTAATAATTTTAACACAGATGCCTCTGGTTTGAAAGGTAAAATGACAGCTTTGCATATGCTTTGGATAGTAGAAAGTGCTTTTTAACATATAATGTATGTGTAAAGTTGTGTTATTTATCTCAAGAAATTTAATAAGGAAAAAGCATTATAAGAAACAGTTATTGTATTTGCAAAGTTATTGTTAAGGAAGATAATACACCACTGGGATATACATACTCAGCAGGGATTCTGTTAAAACTCAGAGAGGTAATACCAGACATAAGATTGGCATTAAGGAAGGTGACTGATATTTACCTGTATTTCAAGAGAAGTATCTTGAAAATATATGTAAGTGGAGCTTTTCCTTGAGCTTAATCTGAACTACTTATTATGAATTTGAAATAGAATGCACGTACACATATATGAATAAACAAGTATTCATTAATGTCCCAAGATTTCAAACCTAAACTCTGAAAATACCAACTTGCATTTTCTAAAGAAAGATAATAAGTCTGGAGAGTAAACATATGCACACACATGCATAAATGTCTGCCGTTATTTACATAATATTATTTTCCTTCGGTGTAACTGAGAGCAAACTTTTGCACTCATCAGAGTAATTAAGTTTAAAATGTAATGTATTTTGTAATCTTATTTCCTTTTAGAATATAAAAGACATCAGGTCACATAAATGTGAAAAATAATGAGTAGGACCTATTAACTAAAATTCTGCAGAGAAGATAGCAACTATGAAATGGAATGTAGATGCAACAGGATAACTAATTAGACAGCCATCTGGCACCATTTAGATGAGGGGTAAAAAGGCCTCCACCTCTTAATAGTCCTTGAAGGCATCATTCTCTTACTGCCATGTGCTAATTGATCCTCAACTACCAGTTCTGAGTAAAATGTTAAATTCCTTTTTTACATGCTCTGATTTACAAAAATAGTTTTCATCAGACAAAATGGTTATTATTTTCAATTTTTTTTATAATTAAGGGAATAAGACCATCCAAAAAATTTATTTATATCAAGCATTTTATTTCTCTATTCTGGGTAGACAAATGAGAGACTGGAGCTTTGGTGGCCTACTGGTAAGGAACTGTGCAGTAGCAGTCCTGATTTGAATATACTGGTTTGAATGCACCAGCTGCTGTGTGGGAGAAAGATGAGCAATCTCTTTCTGTGTGATTAAACTGACTCTGAAAACCTGCTTGAGGGTCAGCTCACTCTTGGTTCTAACTCAACAGTACACAACAGCAGTTTATTTGTTTAAAAATAATATCACCTGTTTTCTCCTATCTTACCTCACTTCTACAAGCGTCCTGAAAAAGTCAAGCATTTTGGAAAAGAGTTAACATAACTTATTAACAAAGAATAATTGAGGAAGATGGTTTCTTTTTTAAAGAACCTTAATTGTGGATTACCCAGCAAAGTTTAAAAAAAAAATAGTGGCAGACAATGTGACTAAAATTGCTATTGATATGGAGCTAAGCTGGAAATTGAAATACAGCTGGCCAAGATTCCTGGATGACACCTACTATGGGAGGCCTATCTTCCTTCAGAAATACATTTGCCCAGTAAAACCAGATTTTCACATGGATTTGGATAGTTTCTGCTTCATTACTTTGTCAGTGCTTCATAACTGATTTCCTAGCCTCTTGATCTTCTGAAATTGATTCCACTAGAACAAGAGGCATGGAGTTTTATTGTGTTGATGTGTGTGTGTGTTTTTCCTTTAAGAGAAGTCATGAGTTTATAAGACAGATTTTGGAAAAAATACCAGGAGGTGAAAGCTATAATTTTAAAAGTCAGAATGTACTTCAGACCCAATTATATACCCAGTCATTAAACGGAAAATTCTAGAATTTCAATATTACCTTCATGGTTAGGAAGAATAT
The DNA here is from genome assembly GCF_000299155.1 of Elephantulus edwardii. Taxonomy (NCBI): domain Eukaryota; kingdom Metazoa; phylum Chordata; class Mammalia; order Macroscelidea; family Macroscelididae; genus Elephantulus; species Elephantulus edwardii. The sequence continues at coordinate 7,982,000 of NW_006399864.1, forward strand.
GCTCTTCTCCGTGGGATGTGGACCGACTTTTCTTTCCCACATAGTCTGCTTGGGGCTATTTATCTATGTCACTTGTTGGACAGACAGTTATTTAGCTGGGCTATGCTCTTAGCTTCTACCTTCTCCCCTGAGGATTACACAGACATGCCATTCCTATCAGATTGACTTTCAATGGATTTAGTTGCTTTAAAAATGACTTCTGACCAGCAAAGTGTGGAGGTGGTCGCTCCACAGGCTCTAAGTCGTCAGAAGATTATTTTTACAGCAAATCCTTTAAAACTGCTGTAGAATAGAGACTCCTTTTTTTAGAATGATGGGAATGAATAGCCCAGAAAACCAGAACTATATCACCTTTCTGATAAACTAATGGAATAAAGCTTATTCCAGTTATGGATACTGCATCAATTTTGTTAAGGATAAACTTTTAGTTTAAGCAATAAAGTGTTATATGTATATGCTTTCTATAACTTAAATACCACACAAAAAACTTCACTCTTTAGATGTATCGTACAACTTCCCAGATTCTATGTGATGCTACTTCATTCCTTTTTTAACAGCTTTTGAAGCATAAATCACACATAATAACTTCATCTTTAAAGTGTTGTGTATGGTCACCATCACAGTCAAGTTCAGTATGTTCTGATTACATACAAAAATAAAAGAAACCTAGCTATGCGACCTTCATGGCCTTTGTTTAATTCTTAAAGTTTGTTTTAGACATAAATTTTTATAAGGCATAGAAATATTTAAAATACTTTCTTTAAAATAGTAAGCACTTTAAAATTTTTCTTTAATATAGTAAAAACTTCCATGAGAAGCAGAGACAATTAACTATTCTTAAAACATATCTAGTTTAGTTGTAAAGTGGAAAAAAATAACTCCAATTCTTTGATATTTTCCAGGTAGCACATATTTTAAACTCAGTTGTATTAAAAAAAAAGCAAAGCACAGTGATTCTTTTGCTCTGCACATGATAGGATGTTGGAAAAGTGGGAGGGAAACCCTTTCTATTTATAAATGAGTCTTACTTAAATGAAATAAATGAAAGATGTAAGTAATCAAAGAAAACAGAGGTGTAACCTGTTGTGAAGGTGAGGAGCCCTGGCCAGCCATTAGGGACTTTTTGTTGTGATGTGCTTTCAAACTTTGAATCAGTTAGTTGCCGACACTCCAACAGGTTTTCAGAGGCTATAAATCACACATAGCAGAGTGACTATCTTTTCCCCACTGAATTCAGCTGGTGAATTTGAAACACCTGCCTTTAAGTTAACAACCCAACTTCTTAACACTAGGCGTACATTGGGAAATGAGACAACCTTGCTTGAACAGCTGAAAGGAACTAAGAACTCTCCTGCACCAAGGAAACCATTTCGACTTTCCCTACACGTTCCATGATCCTATATATGTGGTATAAACAAAACCTGAGTTTTAGCATGTTACCCTTTTAATGAACTCTTGCTGTTAAGTGTCACTGAGTTGACTACAACTCACAACAACCTATATGTACAAATCTGTACCTTGACTTTTTCGGCACCAGCCTCACAATCTCTGCCATGTCACATTTATTGTTATAGTAACTGTGTAAATCCATTTTATTGAAGGTCTTTCTCTGACCCTTTCCCAATATGATGTCTTTTTTCCAAGGGCTGGTCTCTCCTGAAAACATGCCCAAAGTTAACGAGACAAAATTTCACCACCCTTGTCTCTAAGGAATATCCTGATTTCACTTCCTCAGACACATTTATTTGCTCTTTTGTCAGTCCATAGGATATTTAGTCCTCTTTGCTAACACCACAGTGTAGGGTATTAATTTTCTCTATGGTCACCTTAATTCATTGTCCAGCTTTCATATGCATAAGAAGTAACTGAAATCATCATGGCTTGGATCAGGTACAGCTTAGTGTTTAATGCAATTGCTTGCTCTTTAGCACTTTAAAGAGCTCCTTGGTGGAAAATTTTTCCAATGCAACACATCTTTTGGTTTCTTGACTGCTGCTGTCATGGTCTTCTCCAGCTATCCTTTGAAATCTTCTGTTCAGCCCTCTTATCTCAATATATTCCTTTCCCTTATTTAGTTTCCTCTTTCTCTAATGCAAGTTTCAGTCTTTTCTGACATCCATATTTGTCTTTTCATTCATCTACATCCCTGTAATGATTTGTCGCTCTCTTCATGGGTAATGTCCTTGATGTCATTCCACAACTTATATGACCTTTGCTCATTATTGGTCAATGTGCCAAATATATTTTGAAGATTTTTTTTAATTCAGTTAAGATATACTCAATGACATATTTTGCTTCTCAGGTATGTATTCCAATTACATCCACCTTCAATTTGAACTTACTATTAGTTGATATTCTGTTCCACAATCAGCCCCTGCCTTGTCTTGACTGAAGTATTATAATGAAATGTGCAACGTACTGATGTTAGAAAACCAAAAGAGAAGAAAACGCTGAGCATTTCACAAGCTGAAAAATCTGAAGAACAAACTCAAGCCTTGAGTTGCAACACTAAAGCATTCTATGGGCAAAATAATGAATGATGCAGAAGCATCAAAAGAAGATGGGGAGAATATTAAGAGGCATCATACCAAAAATAATTGGTAGCCACTGAATCATTTAAGGACGTAGCATTTGATCAAGAACCAATAGTCCTGATACAACAAGTCCAAGCTTCACTGGAAGCACTGGCAAGAAATGAGGCCCCAGTAACTGATGAGATGCAAATGTAATTGTTTCAGGAAAGAGATGTAACCTTGAATATGCTGTCTAGTCTCTGCCCACAAACACGGAAGTTTCAAATTACAGTCAACAACAAAAAAAACAAGTAAAACAATGAAAGAATCCTTTCTTTTACTTTTCCATAATTTTTGACTTATGTACTTATAACTCGTTAGTCAAATTTGTGTCTCCTAGGTTGCAACACCCCCATGATACATCTTACATCTTCAAGGATATGAACATGTACGGCCAAGCACAATCAATAAGAGTGCATCTAAATTCCAAAATCAATCTCCATAATAGTCTATGTGTTTCCTACTGCCAAAGGGGCCCTTTAGAGTAGTGAGAGAAGATCTTCACCCTGAAACCCACAGCGTCCCTTTTCAGCAGGAAGTAGCTAAGAGAATATGCCATCCCCTTTTCCTTATGAATCAGGGTGAAGTCTCTCTCAGGGAGGAGTGATAGGGAATGGCAAAGGACACACCGACAAAGGAGATTAATCAGAACTGACTTTGACAAGTACTGTGGCAATTGGACAATTAAAACAGACATTCGGATGGCAGGGAAGAACAACAAACTGGGGAGGAGGGTGGAGAGAATGATGCGGCAATGAAGGAGTGAAAGACCAGAATCCCTGTGAATGTTCATTGAAACTAATAAAATTTAATAATAATATTAAAAAAATAAACAAATTACAGTCAAAAAAGAAGCAAAAAATTAAAATGGGTCTAAAATAAGTATTAAAATAACCTCAGGATTATAAATACTTACAAACGTGTTTATAACTTTAAGAACCACGTGTTAAAGAGAATATGACCTTTTCAGCCATCTTTCATTTTACCACAAATTTTAAATTCTAGCCTCTTCGCTTAGCACTTTATTCTGGAGTGAGTTGTGTTAATAAAGTAGGGTAAGAGTAGGATGTGTCTTGGTTACTCACCTTACTAGAAGGTATGGCCAAAGTGTCATTCTTAGTAATCATAGGTCTATGGTTTAGAGTCCAAGGTCTGTACAGAGATATGCTCTTTGGAGAATCAATCCTTTTTGCTCTCCAGGCTACTTCTAACCTCATCCAGTTGCTCCAAAGACAACATGCACCCACCCAGCTCATCATTCACCCAACTCAGAAACTAAACCAGCCACTTTGTGAAGGAGCCTGATCAAGATATTTAGGACATAAGCCTTCACCAGAAAGAAAGTGATTTTTGTGATGATCTGTGAGTGTCTGTGAGTGATGGCAATGCTTTCCAAAATCCAAAGGCGTAGACTGGAGTAAGAAGGCTGAGTAAGGACGAAAGCTGATGCTAGCGATGACAGAAGGCTGCGATTTCACAAACGTGGACATTTGGAACACTTTTAACTGCTGCCTTACGTTGCTGTTGGGTTGTGAAAACCGACTCATGGCTGACCCTCCAGTGGGCTTTCAGGGGCTGTAAATTACACAGGAAGAAACTGTTCTTCTTTCTCTCAGGAAACAGCTAGAGATCTTGAACTTCCTTCTTTTGTGTTGGCAGCATAATTCCATTTCCATTTGACCACCAGAGCTTCCTTTCTGCCTCATATTGTTGGTGCTGTTGAGTTGACTGTCTCAGAGCAACCTTCTGAATAACAAATGTGACCCTCACGCTGCCTATGTCATCTTCGTTATCTCTGATATCCTTTATTTAGTCCATTTTTAAAGTCATTGTGTCAGTCCATCTTGTTGAGGGTCTTCCATTCTTTTTAGTTTTAAATTAATCCATTTAAAAGAAATTTTTCAGGCAAACAGTAACTCACATTTTCAGGTAATTGTTTATTTTTAACTATTTTTTTTCCCCTTCAAAGGTAAACCACAAACTTTAGCAATAAAGTACAGACTTAAATGCTTCCTTAATTCTGTCCTCAGGGTGGTGCGTTCTTCCATCAAAATCACTATTTGCCTCAACTGTCAAGTCTACTGCACTGGTCAAATGTCAGGCTTGAGTTTTAATATGTGGAGCATTAGCACATATGTACTTAGCTACTTTCTTTGTTAACATCTGAAGGCTATTTATTTTGAATGCAAAGGATCATTTTGCAACATAAGCACTTTCATAATTTCTGCTCAGGGAAAATTGAGAAAGAGCGCATTTACATAGCATACGAGGAGTTTTTGTCTGTAAGAAGGTCACACATTGAGTTATATATTGCTGGTCTATTTGGTCTAAAGGGAATTTTTGATAAGTTTAAGTATATGCAAAATACTAATGAGCGGGCGGCAGGGGTAAGGAGGGAAGCAAAATACAAATGATAAGGGATATTGAAAAGTAAATTAGTCGGTTCCTACAGGGAGAACACTCCCTGCACTTCAAGACTTGAAGCATATCTCGAATCACCATCTGTCAGTTTTTGTCAATAAGATTTCTTACTAAATGCTTAGTCCTGTTATTAGTGGGAAAAGGCCTTTATTATTCTGTGGTATATTCCTCTAAAGATACCATGCATACTTAATAAATGTAGGTAAAAAAGCAGATGTGGAAATACAACCCATGTGTGTTTGCTAAATCTACTTACTGTACCTTTTTAATAAACTTTGAAATACATATATTTATTATATATTAAATATATATTTATTTATTAAATATATTAACTAATATATAATTTTAAATATTAAATTATGAACCATAATTTGTGAAGATGGTATTACAGAACAAGTACTTCTCATTACTGGAATATTTTTAAATACACAGCATTGAAAGTAAAGAGTAAATTTTTCTGTAATTGCCTCAAATTATAATGGCATCGTAGCTGTAACCTGTGCAGAAAGAAAGAAAACCAAAAACTTACGTCACAGTAGGACTGTGCGCACAGGCTTTTCACTGCGACTTTTTTCAGAAGTGGATCATCTGAATTTTTACTGAGGTATCGCTGATTGGGTTCCAAACGGCAAACTTTCAGTCAAGTCTTCTGTACCACAAGCTGACTACTCCTCATAGGCACCTTGTGAACAACAGATCTGGTCCTGTAGATAGAACCTGGCCCTATTTGGCACCATCCTCATCACCTCTGACATGCTTAAGCCCACAGTTTCAGTCACTATGACAATCTATCTCCTCTCTTTTTCTCTTGCTTTTCCAGTAAAATGGATTTGTCTAAAGACAGGCCTTTCCGGACAGCATGCCCAAAGTATGTGAGATCAAACTTTATCTTCTTTGCCTCTAAGGAGCACCTAGTTGTTTTTTCTCCAAGGCAGATTTCTTTATTCTTTTGAGAGTTTACATTACATTCAGTTAAAAAAAAATAACTAAATGTTGCATAAGAATGTTATACTAAAAAGAAAAGACATAGACACAAATAGAAACATTCTTGAAAGTTTACCAGTCATAGGAAGGGAGGGGGCGGGGAATAAAAATTGTTAACTATATTATAGACATATATTAATGTGTGCGAGGGAAAGGCACGATCTAATAAGAACTGACCAACGGGAATCACTAATGGAATATAAGACACAGTTAGTTATACAAGGTTTAGTGGAATCAGAGTCACAAGGATGAAACAAAAAAGTGGAATTACATTATGGGATTTAAATTAATTATATAGGATGAAATGTACCTGATTGGTTGAATGAAAAGTTAATTTACCTTGTAAGATTTTGCTCAAACCACAATAAAATATTCTTCATAAGAGTAAAATTACTACAAGGAAACCTAGTAAGCATACATACAAAAACTTGTTAACTTGGTTGAACTTTATGTTTTACTGAGTAGATTTGCTCCAAGGATTTCTTGGCTAGAATTTTCAACCTATCAGATTATCAGGACTCTTATATACCATCACTGAGTAAATTTAAATATTTAATTTAGCATAAGAACTCTTGAGTTTAAAAAAAAAAAAGAAGTCCCACAAAAGTCAATTCCTGATTTGTTCTACGGTTATTGTTTATTTTAAACTGCAAAATATTTGTCATTAAATATTTATTTATGTCAAAATACTAACATACTATTAAAATTGAGATGTTATAAAAACAATGACTCTGTGCAACAGAAAAACAATCCTACCTGGTCCTGTTTCCTTCTCCTCTCACCAGCTCTGCGTGATACAGGATGTGGTTAATGGAACGAGGAACACCTGTAGCCGGAACTATGTTACCAGAATAAGAAACACCTGAGACCCTAGAAACTTCTGCCCTGAAAAGTGACCATGCACACCTAATTCCTCTTTCTCTGCTAATGGGGATTGGCCAGTCTTGCCATCCTACAAAGCTTAAATTGAATATTTTAGAAGCAGAAAAGTAGAACGAACTATTGTCAAATAAAGAGAAGCAGCACACGGCCAGAAGAGCCAGGGATACCTTCATGAGACAGACTGGGACCAACACCAAGAGCAGCAGCAGATGAAGTGAAGAACAAGAGACCCTCAGGAGAAGGATAAGAAGGTATGGACATGGATAAAGGTATGAGGCAAGTCAATACTGGAGATGTAAATTGCAGAAAGTATTAAACTCCATCTTTGGCTATTACTTGTTTGGGTAGACTAAAAGGAGAGAAATTTGCCCTGGGGAAATGCAGTCTTGTTGAAAGCAGAGTTGAGAAAATAATTTAAAATTAGAGGGATATGTTTGTCTTTGAGGGCACTGAGGCAGGTAAAATTCACCATGAGCCCATTTCTAGAACTGGAATGTAAAGGGAACCAGTGAGACCCCCTGACTATTGTGTGAAGGGAGCAAGGGAACATTACATGGTTTAAAATTAGGAAAGATGTGTGTCAAGGTTGCATTCTTTCTCCCTAGCTATTTAATCTGTATGCTGAGTAAATTATTCAAGAATCTAGACTCTGAAGAAGAATGTGGCATCAGGATTGGAGGATGACTTAACAATAACCGTTGGGCAGATGACACAACCTTGCTTGCTGAAAATGATGACTTGAAGCACTTGCTGCAGAAGGTCAAACACTGCAACCTGTAATACGGATTGCATCTCAACATCAAGAGCAAAAATTCTCATCACTGGACCAACAGGCAACATCACTATAAATGGAGAAAAGATTGAAACTGTTACTGTCTTCTTCTTACTTGGATCCACAATCAGGACACTTGGTACCAATACTCAGGAGATGAATAGATGCATTGTACTGGGAAAGTCTGCAGTCAGCGATCTCTCCAAATGATCAAGGAGAAATTTGTCAGCTTGAGGATTAAGGTTCATCTGATTCAGGCCATGGTCTTTTCAAACACTTGCTATGCTGCTGAGAGCTGGAGAATGAATGTTATATTAGAAATTGATACCTTTGAGCTATTTTGCTAGAGAAGAGTACTGAATTTTCAATGGACTACCAAAGAACAAACAAACATATCTTGGAGAAGATGAAGCCGTAATGCAGCTTGAAGGCCAGCATGATAAAGCTTCATCTCACATATATTGCGTATGTTGCTAAAAGAGGCTATTCTTTGGAGAGGGATATCATGCTTGGAAAGGTAGAAGGGCAGAAAAAGAGAAGAAAACTCTCAACAAGGTGCATTGACACAGTGACTGCAACAAGGGGCCTGAGTATAAGATATTGTCAAGATGGCACTGGGCAAGACAGGGTTCTGATCTCTTGTTCCAAGAGTTCCTATAAGTCATACTCAACTAGATGATCCCTAAGAACTAACCGGTGAGTAAAAGCCTAGTGTGTTTGCTCATTGTACCCACCTGCATGTGGTGGAGGAGTGAAAGTAGAGGAATGTAGCAAGGAAGAGATAGAAGGAATTGGAATGTATTCAATTGCCAACCATTGACAGAGTACATACAGATGGTAGGGAAGATAGGTTGCGTGTTTGTTGTGTAAGAGGTTGAGAATATTCCTCTTTAAAACAAAAGGACAAGTCAGTTGGTAATGCAGGAAGATATAAAAACACCTGGGTTTGTGACTGATTCCAATGCCTGGAATATGCTCAAATTCCAGCTTGAACAGAAGATTCTTTAGAGAAAAAAGCAGTCTCCTCTGCTCATAGTACCAGTTTAATTAGGACATACAACTACTAATTGACAACCTAAAGCAAGAAAGACAAAGGCATTAAAGAACTTTCTGACACACTTTCATGAGTAGTTATTAGTAAAATGATTATAAGAGGCAAATTAGTTCTTGAAGCATGGAGGTCAATGACTAGGAAATCTTGGAAGAGGTCTGTGGTGAAATAACAAGCCATCTCCTTAAGGTCTTATACTTTCTCACTGATCTTCTATGTTTCATATGATAATGTCTTTTTGCAAAGATTCAACATGAAAAATAACAATTCTCACCATTGACATAATATGAAACATCATGATAGTTTGGAAAAAGATTGAAGTTGTCAATTGTTTTAGTTCAGTTAGATCCACAACCAATTCCCTTGGTAGCAGCAGTAAATAGATCAAAAGAGGTATTACATTGAGAAAATCTGCTATTAAGGACCTATTCAAAGTGCTAAAGAGAAATAATGGGATTTTACAGATTAAGGTGTCTCTGATCCAAGGTATTTATAATTGCTTCCTTTGCCTCTAAAATATTCATAATGAATTAAAAAAGAACAATTGATGCCTTTGGATTTAGGTGCTGCTGAAGAGTGCTGAAGATCCCTTGGAATGACAAAAGAGCAAGCAAGTCTCTTTTGGAGGAAGCATAACCAGGATGTTCCTCAGAGGCAAGGATAGGTAAATGCAGATTCAGTTACTCAGGGCTAGATAATATTCTTCTAGACATCCCCCAAGAAAAAGGCAACATTAAATATTAGAAGAGTTTCTTCTAAAATAAAAATACTCATCAACATTACATTGTCCAAGATATCACTAGAATCAGCATTCTGAAACTTATCTGGCTAGATGTGTTCATCTGATTTAGAGACTGCAATTATTTCAGTTTAACTCATATAGCTACCCAGTCAGGTGCTTCAGTTCTGTTTTTCTTCTTAACAGTCCTGGAAATAAATCATTATATTAATTGTTACACAATCTTCAAGGTATTTTACTACTTTTCAGTAACCATTTAGATAATGAAATGCTATTGTTAAAAATATTACATTAAATTAAATTTTAATGTGAAAAAAAATTAAAAATACACATTGTCTCTGGTAATAAGGAATTCTATGATTTGTACTGAACTTGATGACTTGTAAAAACAACACTATTAGACACAGTCTTCAGCAAGTTGTGCTGATAACCTAAATGTTTGTTTCTGGGAAGTTCGAATCCATGAGAACTTCCACTGGAGAAGGAGGAGAAGTTTCTCCTGGGTATGATTTAGCAGGGTCTATGTGTCAAAGCCCATTGAGAATTACTCCAGTAGCTCTGAACCAGATTTTATTTCTGACATGAAGAAATGCTTGGTTCAGGAATATAGCATAGTCTGATTGGAAGCAAAATTAAAGATATTTATTGAGCTGCAAAGCAATTTACAAATTGAAGACTTCACAGCATGTGTGGCATTTTAATATTTTTAAGTTATCCAATTGTTATAATTCATTGCCACCTAGTTGAAGTTGATTCAAAGCTGCCCCTCCAATGGGTACTTCTTCAGAGGCAATTAATTGCAGGTGAAAAGGTGGTCTACCTTTCTCTTGCAGAACAGCTGTTTGATGTGGACCACTCACCTTGAGGTTGACAAAAGTTATCATAAGGGAAGATTATTCAGTGAGTTTAAGAGGAAATAAGAAGTTACAATAAAAATTCAGTGATTGGTTGCAAACATCTGCTTGATAGATTACAATGGTTTAAAGCTGTAGCCACCTACTTGGCCAATTGATTGGAAGAAATTAATAAATGTTTCCATTCCAAAAGAAAGATAGTCCAACAGAATGTGAAAGTTATAGAACAGTCTAATATTAGATGTTAGTAAAATTTTGCTGATAATTATTTAAAAAATCGCTGAAACTGCTACAAATTCAAGACAGGTTCAGAAAAGACTGGGAGAATAGGAAAATCATTGCTGATGACAGATGATCTCAACTGAAAGCACAGAATACCTGCAAGATGTTTACTTGTGTTTTCTTTGTTATGGAAAAGAGTTCCACTGTGTGTCTTGTAACAAATTATGGCTAAAATGGAAAAGAATAGAAATCCCAGAACACTTAATTAAATTTATGTAAAATCACTACATAGATCAAGAAGCTATCTTAACAAGATCATGGGAACCTTACTTTGTTTAAAATAAGGAAAGGTATGCACAGGATTGTATGATTTCTCCACACCTATTAAACTGTATGCTGATCAAGTCATTTGAGAAAGTGGGCTATATGAATAGGGTTTGGAAAATGACTCATCAATAACCTGTGTTATACCAATAAAACAACCAAGCTTTCAGAAAGTTAAGAGGACTTAAAGCTCTTGCCACAGAACATCAAAGACTGTAGCCTTCATTTTGGATTATATCTCAAGATCAAGAAAACGGAAATCTTCACCACTGTGCCAACAGACAATGTCATGATAACAAAGGAAATAATTGAAATTGTCAACAACTTTATTTTACTTGGATTCACTGTCATCAACCACAAGCAGTTAAAAAAAATTTTAAAAAATGTTGCATTGGAAAAGTCTACTGTCAAAGACCACTACAAGGTGTCACAGAGCAATGATGTCTAAACTAAAGTACACCTGATCCAAGTTATGGACTTTTCAATTGTTCTGTATGCATCTAAAAGTTGAACAGGAAATAAAGATGACAGAATAAAGTTCTTATTATGTTTACTGTTTTTAGGTGCCTTTGAGTCCAGTATGACTCGTAGTGACCCAGCTCTGCATCCTGTTCTATAATCGTCATCTCTAGCACACGTGAACCCATTGGTCCATTAACTGTCAATCCATCTCATTGAGGGTCTTACTCTTTTCACTGCTCCTGCACCTTTCCCAGCATCCTTTTCCTTTCCATGGAATAGTTTCTCCTAGCAACATACTCAAAGTATGTGAGGCATAACTTCATCATAGCTGCCTCCAAGGAGGATGGTCACTGCACATTTTCTAAGGCATTATCTGTTTATTCTATGGACAATGCACAGGATATTTAGTACTCTTATCAAAGGCATCAATACTTCTGCCAATCTTTTACACAGAATAATGAGTGCCTTTAGATTTTAGTGATAGGGAAGAATACTGAATAGTGTATAGACTGCCAAAAGACCAAACAAATCTGTCTCAGAGAAAGTGTCACTAAGGTTCTCCTTATGGGGAAAGATAGTGAAACTTTGTCTCATATACTTTGAGAATGTTGTTTAAAAGATCAGTCCTTAGAAAAAGGTATCAGTCTGGGAAAGGTGAATTTTAGGAAAAGAGATGAAGGCCCTTGAGATTGATCAACCAGACACCGTAACAATGTTTCAAGCATATCAGAGATTATGAAGTTGGTATAGGACATTGCAAGGAACAAAACGATTATTATGTGAGTCAGATGGCATCTAACCTGATTCACCTACCCATTTCTATTATCCTTTTAAATAGCATCCAATAGTGATCTAGAATTGTAGCTTTTTATGATAAATATAACACCATAGTTTGGGGAAGTGTTATACTTGTATTTATTCAATTATGATATTTAATGAATGATTGGGACTTTATAATTTAACAAAATCAATTTATATTAATGAATAATCTGGGAGTGCATTTTTTGTAAGTATTGTTAAAGTGAATCTTACCATAAAAACTGCTACTTTAAATTTCTTTTTGTAAGCCACTAAGGAATTATGGTACCAAGAGATGATTTTTATTCATTATTATGATAGCTCACTTAAACTAATTGGTTTTAAGGGAAGATGAAATTGGAGAAGCAAAGAAAATTATGGTTTTAGGTTAGAAGCATGTTCTTAATTGAAAAACTATATATGCTGTCAAATCCTAAACAGTAGATTATAAAACTGGAATATTTGGATTGTGCCAACCACTAATATACATGGCAACCGGAAGTTATCAGTTTAAGTCAACCTACAGGCACCAAAAATCAGAGTTGTGAGATGCTATCATGCGTGTCAGATGTGAAGAAAGTCAAAGGACCTACAAGTTTTAAAGACCTCCTTAACCTGTAGCTTCAGCACGTAAATGTTGTACGCTGGAAGTTTACCTTTTAAAATATATGTATACTTTTTGATGTTACCTTAAGAAAATAAAGAAGAAAGTAAAGACCAAAAATTAATGCTATTTCAGCTGCTAATAAGGACTTAAAAACATAGAGAACCTAAAGTGAATGGAAGAAATGAGAACATAGGGAACTGAACAGGACAGAACATTTCAAAGGGTGGTTTGAGAAGATAAAGTACAAAGTTATAATAAAACTTTCAGAGATGAGAGATAGAAAAGAAGGGGGAACAGTATACTTTCTAGTTCTCAAAATGAAAGAACCAATGAACCAAAAAGCCTCAAATTGCAATTGTGAAACATTCGGTGGGCAAAATATTAAATAATGCAGAAAACACCTGAAGAAGGTAGAAAGAATACACAAAGCCACTGTACCAGTAATAATATAATAAAATAAAACTTTTCAGGAAGTAACATAGGGTCAAGAACTAATCTTATTGATAAAAGTCCATGTCACAGGAAGATATTAGTGAATAAAAGATTCCAGGGATTTTTAACTACCAGTTGAGATAATTCAAGTGAATGCATATCTGGAGGTGCACATTCATCTATATATAGCTACTTGGCTAAAGAGAAGAGATTCTATTTGTGTCGATCAAAGATAGATGATCCAACAGAATGGGGGGTGGGAAGCTGATTCAACAGTTTTAAAAATTTATTAAAAATATATTGTATATCACATACAAGTAAAATCTTGCTGAAGAGAGTTCATAATTTTTATAACAATACATTGACATGGAATTGCTTGAAATTCAAGCAGGATTCAAAAGAGAATATGGAAAGAGTGATATCACTAGTGATATCAGATATATCTTGGCTGAAAACAGAATACAGGGGAAAATGTTTCTTATGTTTTATTAACAATAAAAGACATTTAAATGTGTAAGCTTCAAGAAAGTGGGGAATATGAAAAACCATTTTAAATGGAAATTAAAGGGCAAATATTCTCAAAAAAAAAAAGTAGGGAATAGAAGCTGAAAAACAAGGTTCTTCTCTTAGAGTAATAGAGACTGCCTTCTTTTAGTGTCAGCGGCTCAAATTTAGAAATCTAGCTGCCTATAGGTCTGTTTCATAATGTCATAAAGTCACAGATTTTCTGTTCTTTAGAGGCAAGGATGGTGGAACTTCTTCTCACAAACTTTGGGCAGTTGTGGTTCAATCCTTGAAAAGAATCTGATTCTGGGAAAAGCAGAGGTTCAGAAAAAAAAAAAAAAAAACAAAAAATCCCTTCTTTTTGGTTACCAAGGATGAGAAATGAAGGAGAAGAGAGTAAAAATTAGCAAATGTGTCTCAAGAAGACACAAAGTGATTGTAACAATGGTCTCAAGCATAAGACAGAGCAAGGTTCATATCTGTTACTCACGAGGTCGTAATGAGTTGTGGTAGACATGAGAGCACCCAACAGCAAGCCTGTTCGAAATGACAACAAAACTTAGTGTTTAAGTGTATGTGAAAAACTTTTAAAGTATGTAATCAATCCTAATCTAATTTAAATGATAATGAAATTTTCAAGCCTTCTCTATATCTCATGCAAATTTCACATTGTGTTATAACAAATACCTTTGATATTTTTAGTAAATATTCTCCAAGGCACTTCATTCTGATGTGTTGCTGCCAAAACTTTCCAAGTCAAAGTAGAAATCATTTTCACCTAATGAAGATGATTTCTAATTCCAACTTTTAGATGCCAAAAAATAAGAAGAATGAGGCAATGAATATTTAGAAATTAAGAAATATCCTTCTCAGCAAGTGTCATCCACTCCAAAGCAATTGAATGGTAATAACTTGCTAAAATGAAATAGCTCTGATATTAATTCATCAGCATTCGTAACCACAGATAGCTTCAACTCTTTTTCAAAAGCTAGGAATAAATAAAATGCAATATTGAGAACAAAAAAAATATGTTACAAATATAATCTGGGAGCTCTGAGGTCCTAGTGGCAAGAAGCTGCATTGCCATCCCAAAGGCACTTCGTCCACCAACTGTGTGGCAGGAGGAGTGTCAATCTCCTCCCTTGTAATTAACTGCCTCTGTGAGCTATGGGTAGATGCCACCTCGATGGCTCACAACAACGACAATTAATATAATCAGCATGATGAGCATGCTGTACAGTCTATCTCTGAGTATTTAAAAAAATATGTAGGTGAATTTGTTCTGGTTATATGCAGTCAAATCACCTGCAACTCATAACAACCCTATATACAATAGCTCTGAACCTTGCTCTGTCCTGAGCCAGTCTCACTGTCCGCCAAAAATCTACCTTCACTGTGTCGATCCATCTCATCCAGGGTCTCCCTCTCCTGCACTGTCTCTCCACCTTTCTGAGTACAATGTCCTTCTCCAAGGACAGGTCCCTACTGGTAACACGCCCAGAATATGTGAGACAGATCTTCAAAATCCCTACAAACCACCTCAGCTTCATCACCTTCAGGACATTCTTGTCCGTTCTCTTGGCAGTCTGTATATATAATGTTGAGTAGACCTCATAACAACCTCATAAACAACTGATGTGAACACTATTGTCTCGTGCCTTCCTCACAATCCCTGACACACTTTAGCCCAGTGCCTCAGCCATCATTGTCAACCCACCTGGAAGAGAATTTTCCTCTCTTTCATTGCTTCTCTACTTTCCCAAGCATCATGTCTCTCTCCAAGGAATAACCTGTCCTAGCAACATGCCCAAAGCATGTGACATGGAGCTTTGGGATATGTGTGTGTGTCAAAAAAAAAAAGGAGAAATTGTGGAGAAGAGATTGAGATTGTTAACAATTGCAGCTTACTTGGCTCCACAATCAACACTCTTGGCACCAGCAGTCAGGAAATCAAAAGATGAATTGCATTAGGTAAATCTGCTGTCAGGGACCTACCTCTTCAGTGTCCTAAAAAGCAACTATGTCAGTCTAGAGACTTAGGTGCACCTGATCCAGCCACGATCTTCTCCATTACTCTCTATGCACCAGAAAGCTGAACAACAACTAAAGTTGACAGGAGAAGAATTGATATTGTTGAGTTGTGGTGCTGGAGAAGTCTTAAACATACCATGGACTGACAAGAAAAAAGTAAGTCTGTCTTGGGGATGGTGAAAGCAAGTTTCTCCTTGGAGGCTAGGATTTTTGAAGCTTCATCTAACATACTTTGAGCACATGGCCAGGAGGGACTAGTCCTTGGAGAAAGCTATCATGCTTGGAAGGGTGGAGGGATAGCACAAGAGAGGAAGATCCTAGATGAAATTGATTGATACAGTAACTGGAGCAGTGAGGGTAGATGTGTCAAAGTCAGTGAGACTGGCTCAGGACAAGGTAGGTTTCAGAGCTGTCATACATAGAGTTTTATGAATCACAGGTGACTCAATAACATAACAATATGCCTGAATATGTATGTATTTTACAATATCTAAAACATAAACTAGCTTATAAAATAGATTTGTAGAAAAAGCCTTAAAGCAAACATTTAAATCACCATGAGAACTTAGGAAAAGCAGAATAATGGGGGTGGGGATGAAATGAATAGAACTGGAAATGGTGGATAAGAAAATTTCCCGAATGAAACCCATTCTACTTGTTTTTTTCTTCTCTTTAAATCATAAATTATTTCAAGAAATGCTTATAACAATAATTTGGTCATGTTACCAGGAGGTACTAATCCTTGGAGAAGGAAATCATACTTGGAAGAGTGGAGAGTCAGTGCAGGAGAGGATGATCCTGGAAAGATGGATTGATGCAGTGATTAGGATAATAGGGGTAGATGTGTCAAAGAAAGCAAGATTGGCTCAGGATAGAGCAGGGTTCGGAGCTATTGTTTTTAGGGTATCCATGAGGTGCAGGTGACTTGACAGCACATACAATACAATAGCAATATGACAACATATAATTCCATTTGCAGTATTAATAATTGAAGGGTGCTTAATAAGCTCTGATGGCCTAGTTGTAAGCATCTCTGCTGCAATCTCAAAGACACTCGGTTTGAATCCACCAGTTGCTCTGCAGTAGAAGTATAGGCAATCTCCTTTGGTGTGATTTATTGTCCCTGGAAACTTGTTGAGGGTCAGCTATGAATTGGTTCCAACTCAATGACACACATAGAAAACAATAACAATGTGCCTATTAATACTATCAAAAAGGAGAAAAGAGAAAGTCACAAAGGCAGAAATTTCCTGTATTTACTAAAATACTGTTAATTTCTGACAAGTTAAACCATACATTATAAAGTTAAAAGAAGCTAATGAAGACATAATTTGGAGGGAATGCAGTAGTTTGGAAAAAGCCATTTTAAAAATAAAATGTCTTATTAGAAAGTACTGTCTAATTTAAAGAAGATGGTAAAGTAGGACTAGAAGAACAAAAAAAAAGATAAGATTTAAAAATGGGGGAAAAAATCCACAACCCAGTATTATAGGATTACATTCCATGACTCTGATAAGAAAATATTTTTATACTTTTTTTATTTATCCAATGTTTGATGATTTGCAAGTGAATATCTGAGAAATGTTAACATCAATAAATTGACTATCCACTGCAACACTGTACATATTTATATTGATAATGATAAGGTATTAAGACAAAGAGAAAACAATAGAAAATGAGAAGTATAGTCTTTTGTAACTCAAATACTTCATAAATCAGGAACTACATGACAGCAGTAGTTATTTTCTTATATTATTATTGATGATGATATCAATAGTAGCAGTAAACAGTAATGACTTCAACCGTACAAGAAAAAATAAAACACAGAGATTACCAGAGTGAATCTTCAATCTATTAAATCTATATGCTAAGCAAATAACTTATGCAGATGAACTCTATGAAGAGGAATGTGGCATCAGAATCAGTGGAAGACTTATCAAAAAACTGTTATGTAGATGACACAACTTTTCCTAAAGTGAAGAAAACTGAAATGCTTGCTGCCAAAGAGTGAGGAGAACAGCCTTCAGTATGGATTATATCTCAACATGAAGAAAACAGTGGTCCTCATTTTTGGGCCAATCATTATAGACAACATCGTTACAGATGAAGAAAAGATTGAAGTTGGCAATAATTTCATCCTGCTTGGATCAATAATCAACACTTTTGCTACCAGCAGTGAGGAGATCTGGAGTAGTATTATATTGGGAAAGTCTGCTCCCAGGGACCTCTTCAAAATATTTAAGAACAACAAAGTCAGGTGAAAGACTAAGACACACCTGAAAAGGCTATGGTGGGTTTTGTGGCTTTGTTTTCATTTTTGGTTTTTGGGGTGTTTTGTTGTGGGTTGTTTTTGTTTTTGTTTTGTTTTGTTTTGTGTTTTGTTTTTTTTTCAATTACTTGCTATGCATCTCAGAACTGGACAACGCATAATGAGAGATGAACCGATGCCTTTAAGCTGTGATGTTGGAGAAGAGTACTGAATATCCCACAGACTGCCAAAAGAACAAACAAACATAACTTAGGGAATGTGTATCCAGAGAATGCCTTGGTATAAAGTTTCTTCTCACATGCTTTAGAAATGTTGCTAGGAGAGGCTACCATTCGGTAGGGACGCCACGTTTAGAAAGGTGGAGGGTCAGCAAAAGATAGGAACACTCTTAACCAGGCAGATTGACACAGTGACTGTAGCAATGGGCTCACGTATGTCAGAGATTGAGAGGATGGCACAGGTAGGACAGGGTTCATCTCTGTTGTTCAGAGAGTCTTCATGAGTCACCTTCAAGGACACATTTCCAACATAGCAACAATAACAACTCAAACCACTTCTACTCAAATTGTGCTAGAATTTCAGTCAAGGAAATTTGACGAATTAAGAAATAAGTAAACAAAATCAGCAGGATTGGAAAGAAATATAACTACGTAAGAAAAACTCTTAATATACTGAAAAACTATTAGAACTAATTAGTTCACTATGTTTCAGAATACAGAATCATTATATATAATTCAATTACATTTATGTACACTTGTAATGAAAATCTAAAATTGATTCAAGAATGAAATAAGATATTATGGAAAAAATACTTGAAACAAACAGGAGAAAGATGAAAAATATATTCTGAAAAACAGGAAATATTGCTGAAAGAAATTGAGATATTAATAGCTGAAAAATACTTCAAGTTCATATTTCTAAAATCTAACCTTGTTAAGATGGCAACATACCTTAAATGAGCTGACGACTAAAATATGACAACAGGTACAGATATATTCCTCTTTATTCCATCAGAATCTATTTGCATTCACCTTGGTTGTTGTCATTATGTGCCGTTGAGTAGCCTGTGACTCATAGCGACCCTATGTACAACAAGCCCTAAACCCTGCCCTATCCTGTGTCAATCTCACTGTCTCTGACACACCTACTCCCATTACCTTTAACTTAACAATTATAGTGCTCTATCTCTGCCTTAATATTCCTCACATCTCTCACTTGTAACATCTCTAAACATGACCTAATTAATTTTACCTGTACCCACATCCTTCATGCTGTATTCTTTCTAAGAAAGCTTTCATCGTCTATCTGGCTGCCTAAATTAAAGCCCTTAGTGAGGTTGTTAAATCTCCTGTCATTTCACAAGTCTCCTGTCACCAGAGTTTCAACTGCATATAGCTCTTTATTTTTATCAATTGGCAAAAAAAATCTATTACTTACCTGAACAATGTTTTTATGCCTCCATAATTGATCTCTCAACTTGTTCTTAAGGTCGTTATCTTAATTTTTTTTATTAAAAATTTTTATAAGAATGAAAATTAAGTATTCTTTAATTAAATATACTTTCTATTAAAATACAAAGTATAAATTAAAAATAAACTATTGTTAAAAATTTTGGCATCTTTGACCTCTAAGTTAATGTCTACTGCTCTTTATATTCTTATTTTTTCCTGAATTAACAGTGTTTCTTAGAAAGCCTTGAAATACAGTTTGTACAATTTTATGCTTGTCTTATAAACATGATTAGTAGACTAATTTTTTACTTGAAATAAAGCACTTAATAATGACAACAATATATAATATCATTTACTTCAATCTGGGCTAGAAGCCAACCTATGCATGGAAGATGTTCCCTCATTTGAAGTTTTAAATGCCTTTTTCTCCTTTTCAACATTATTATAAATTAATTTACATTGGTAGTAATAGTTCTTAAGATCTTTCTGTAGGAAAAGTAACATTTTTTTCCAATAAAACATAAGACATTCTTTATTCTACTACAGAACAATTATGTTATTTCTTTATAAGGACAAAGAATTTATAAATATAAGGATATCTAGGAATCTTTACATTTTTTAGGAAATACTACTTTATCTAAAGATAGATAAAATATCTTCTTACTAATCATTTCTATGATAAATCCTTTTCAATTTTTTTTCATAGTAATTTATGAGTTTAACATCATATTTAAGTGACCATACTGCTCATCAACTAGATGAACTTCTTGTAAATATTTGTCCAATAAAACTATTACCAGATATGATACATTACAACCTCAGAGATATTTAGTAAAATCTGTTTAAGTCTCATATAAAAAATATGAGTCTTCAGTCACAAGAATTGTTACAGGTTCAATGGCATTACTCAGCTGTT
>NW_006399864.1:8005456-8011238 GCF_000299155.1 Elephantulus edwardii
GATACTTCTCTAAATCTGAACATTCAGATTAAGACAGACTAGGAATAAGTATTGGCCATCCACTTCTGAAATAGCAGGTCTCTGAAAACCCTATGTATGCTTTTACCACTAGGTTATATTTTTTTTTTTTTACTTCTTGGTGGTGCTGATGTTGTTGGGTGTTGTCAAGTTAAATATGACTCACAGTGACACTATGAAGAATAGATCTGAATCCTATTCTATCCTCCACCATCCCTATCATTTCTGATACACTTGAGCCCATTGCCATATTTACGATATCAATCTTTCTTATTTAGCTATCTATCCTCTCTTTTGCTGATCCCCCACCTTTCCAAATATGATGGTCCTTTCCAAGGATTAGACTCTTATAACAAGACACTCTAAATATGTGAAATGAAGCTTCACCAACTTTACCTCCAAGGAGTATTTGGCTACGTTTTCTCCATGACATATCTGTTTATTCTTTAGGCAGTCCATGGAATATTCAGTACTCTCCTCTAAAACATTGATTTTATATATATACTCATTGTTCAAATCTCAGAAGCATTAGAGGTGTTTGGAAAACCATGTAATGAATCAATATTTAAAATGTCCTCGTTACACTTTAAATTTTAAAGAGGTCCCTAACAGTAGATTACCCCAATGCTCCACATCTCTTGATCTTCTGACTGCTGATACCAAGTATGTTGTTTATGGATATTGTTGTACACCGATGTTCACAGCAGCCTTACATAGCAACAACTTGGCAACAGCCTAAATGCCCAACTACAATGGAATGAATTGAGAAATTATGGTATATTCACACAATGGGATACTATGCCACACGCAGGAGCAATGATTTTTTTAAATTGCTACCTAACATGAGAGGAACTGGAGAGCATTATTCTTGGTGAACTAATTCAGTCTCATAAAGTTATAGTATACCAAATAAAGTTATAGTATAACATAAAGTTATGGTATAACAAATAAAGTTATAGTATAACCAATAAAGTTATAGTAAAGTCATAAAGTTATAGTATAACAAATACAAGGATTCAAGGAGGGGAGAGAAGTGCTTAAACATAGCGTCACACATTTGATAGGTGTGAAAAACAATGTATACAAACTTTGTAAATAAACTGGTATAAAATTGAAAGATAAAATTTAAAAAAGATTAATTAGTTCACAATTTCAGTCTTTCTCCACCTATCATGATCTGCTTATTAGCCTAGTGGAAGATATTTTTGTTTTCTTAATATTGAGATATAGTCCATGTTGAAGGCTGTAGTTCTTGATCTTGTGCAGCAAGTGCCTCAAGTCCTCATTTTAAGCAAGCGAGGTTGTATCATCAGCAAACTGCAGGTTGTTGATGAGTCTCCCTCTGAACCTGTCTACATTCTTTTTCATAAAAAGAGGTACATAATTTCTAAAAAAGTGTTAATAATTACTTTGCTATTGTTGGGACTGATCCCACTTTGGAACATGTCGAAGTATGTCAAACTAAGCTTCTGTAACCTTGCCTCCAAGCAACAGCCTGGTTTCACTTCTCCAGGAGCAACCTGTTTGCTCTCCTAGCAATCCATGTTATTATATTCAACACTCTTCTCCAAGCACTACAGCTCAAAGGCATCAGCTTTTTCTATCATCCCTAGTCATTCATTGTCCAGCACTCTGATGCATAGCGAGCAATTGTGAAAACTACGTCCTGGATCAGTCGCATCTTAGTCTCCAGACTGATGTTCTTGCTCTTCAGTCCTCTGGAGGGGTCCCCGACAGCTGACTTCCCAAGGCAAGAATATCTAAAAAATTATTTTTACGTAGTGATAAATGATTACATTTAAGACAGGTTTGGAAGCAGGAGTTACATCCACTTCCTAAACAATACACCTCTGGAAACTATGAACTTTGAGAAACAATGATAGTTATAGAGAAGCTTCAGGTCATTTGTTCATAGGCTTGCTATGAGTTGTACTCAATTTTTTGGCAGTCAAAAACAACAAATTATTAAAGTAAAGGAATGAATAGAAATGTTTTAAAATGGGAAAATAGTCATAAAATTAACAATTTAGAGAATCTCTAAAGGATTAAGTTTAGTTTTATTTTCCATGAGTATACTAAAAATAACTTCATGATAAATGAAGTTGATTAAAATGAATGCATCATGTAAAATCCTGGTTATTTTCTGTGAATGGTAAATATTTTATAGCAATTATTGAGTTAGTTGCTATTGTTTGTTTCTAAATATTGGAAAATTTTTCTACAAATGCTAGTAGCCCTAATAATACTATCAAAAACAACTCAACGCATTGCCATTGAGTTGGAACCAACTCATAGCTGACCCTCCAGCAAACTTTCAAAGGCAATAATTTAGACATATGGTCAGGAGGGACCTGTCCTTGGAAAGGTCAACATACTTGGAATGGTGGCAGGACAGCACAGGATAGAAAGATCACCCCCCCAGATGAGATGAACTGACACAGTAACTAGGGTAATGAAGGTAGGTATATTACAGACAATGAAACTGGCTCAGAATAGAACAGAGTGCAGAACTTTTGATTGGCAAGCAAGGTTTGCCTCAGAGCAGTTGTAAGTCAGCCTCATCTTCAATTATCTGGCCAGTAAATCTTTTAACTGGGCCAGAACAAATGCAGGAATCCTCAAGTTATCCACAGCAATGCCACAGTCTCTTCAGCACCACCATTATTCGGATGTCACTCTCACCAGGGTCTTACTCTCACCAGAATCTTACTCTGGTATACCTCTCACCAGGGACGTGCTTCAGTCTCTTTCACGTCTTGCTTCTCAGCGTGAGAAGAGCACTTTTCTTGTTCTAATCCTAGAGTTGTTAATGATTTATAAGACCATGTGTCCATAGTTAGATAGTTGGGACCAGCAAAGGCTAGAAAAGCCAACTTTTAAATTCACACCACACAGTAAAAAGAAATAAATACATACATAAAATAAAGGTAGAATAAAAAAAAAAAAAAGGAAGAGAATATAGAGAGAAGAACATAAAGATGTCTGGTACTCTCACCTTAATAAAAGAACAATGAACTTAAAAGTATCATTAATCAGTACAGTTTAATCAGTTTCAACATGAATTTATCCTGAAATAGATCTGTTAAGACCAGTTTAAACTATTAGAAAGATAAATGTAAAGTAAACAACAGAGAGGTTCTTGTTTTATTGAACTTAGTGTCCGGAATCAATTGCAATAGCCATCACTCAGGTTATAGTGGCATACAAATAACTTTTCAATGGTCAGTTCAGTTCTCCATCTAGTTATCAATGGAAATTTCCAGGTTTTTCAAATCTATCTGTGCTGTAATTTTGGAACCAGCTATGTCTTATTTTATTTTCTCTACAAGATCTTCTCATGTTGCATTTGTCAGGTAAACATATGTATATCGCACACATTGGCAGGCACAGTGTACAGAGCCATGTGAGTTTCTTATGTTATTTTAGCCATCTAAAACTTATATGTAAATTTATATGCAAACTTAGATGCAATATATCAAGGAAACTTTAAATTAATGAATTGAATTACTAACTTTAAGATGGATTTGATGGTCTCCATTGTTGTTGACTACATTTTATTCCAGAATTTGTGTAAATATTCTTGCTTATTAGCAGCTAGTGCAACATGATTAGAGACAATATATAAAATATTCTGTTTATTATTTTCCTTATTTCTTAATAAAATAAAAAAAATAGACAAATAGACAAATATCCAATGCCATTGAATCTATTCCTAATCTTAATGAGCTTCTATTGGGTTTCCAAAGTTGTAAGTACTTACAGAAGATGGCCCGTTTTCCTTTCATACAGCATCTGGTGGATTCATCTTCTGACCTTTCTGTTCCCAGTTCAAAGCACTGTGCTCAATACCTCCAGGACTCCTTCTAATCCAGTTCCAAGGTTAGCATGTTTGTTCATGATTATTATTAGAGTACACACTGTTAAAATATTCTTTGTTGTTGTGCATCATAGAGTTGGAACTTACTCATAACAATTGTTTAATATATACATATAATTTAGGTTTTTTTCTGAAATTATCTTTTAAAGGGAGAAAATTATTTTCTTTTTTACAGTAATAATGTTTTTTTTAAAAAAACTACTACTTAGAAAAATATGGTCTTTGAAAGTATTCATGCGTTTCTAAGTGTCTCCTTTTTTTTTTGAAATTATAGGAACACCAAACAGATAAACATCAAATTATTTTATAAATTAATTACTTCATTCACGTACTTACTTAACAAATATGTAGTATGTTGCTACTTTGTATACTGCATTATATGCTTTATGTAAGCTATTCTGTGAGGCATTAGTGAAAAATTGTGAAGCATATGGATTTATTTTATTAAGTTACTCTTAAGTTTTTGTTACACAATCAAATTACTATGTACTCAAAGCAAAAATATAATTCACT
The DNA here is from genome assembly GCF_000299155.1 of Elephantulus edwardii. Lineage (NCBI taxonomy): Eukaryota > Metazoa > Chordata > Mammalia > Macroscelidea > Macroscelididae > Elephantulus > Elephantulus edwardii. The sequence goes on from NW_006399864.1 coordinate 8,009,865, forward strand.
ACCATGGCTGTTTGTTGTTATTGTCTATGCCATCGATTAGATTCCAATTTAAAAGGACCCTTGTTACAAGAAGAGCTGCCTCGTGGGGATTTGCTGGCCACTGTCGCAGGAGCAGGTTGCCAGGTCTCTCCCCTGTGGAGATGCTGGGTAGGTTCCAACCACCAACCATTCAGTTAGCACCTGAGCACTTAATCACTGTGCCAGCAGAGCTCCTTTTCCAGAGGCTTCCTGCAGGATACAAAGAAGGCGCTTATTAGCTGAGTGGCAAAAAAAGACGATCTATCATCAGAATGCTTTCCTAGAAGAATAAATTGACAATTTAAAAGAAGTGCAAATGACAGTGGGAAGAGAACAGTCTGTGCCAAGATCTGGAAACACCTGAGAACACAGAATTCACAGAGGGTTTTTAAAAAAGTACTACTGCTCAGTGGATTTCAGTACTCGGCAACCACGTGGTCACAGAGGAGAACTGTGGTCCTGCGGAAGGATTAGCAAGCCTAAATTTGAAATATCAACTTTTAGTGAGCAGCTTATCACCAGGGGCTTACACTATCAAGGCATCTTTAAGAACAAACAAACAAAAAGACCCTCAAAACATCATTGCCGGAGGGTGACAATCTACTCCTAGCTGTAGACAATCTATTCCTTGTGTCTGAGGCTATAAATTATACAGGAAGAGTTTGCATCTTAACAAGAGCAGACGGTCCCTCTTTCTCCCTGGGAGTCACTCATCCTGAACTTTTTTTTTCCCAGCAAAACCCATCCGTATACCACCAGAATACCTAAATCCTTTATACACAGTATTAAAAAGTCATTTTTACATCAATGATTTAAAAAAATATAGAAAATTAAAAACATATAGAAATATATAAAAAATGAAAAAATAAATATCAGTACCACATGGAAAATAGAGTTTGTTGTTGTCGGGTGCCATTGAGTCAAGTACTCATCACTGTGATACTTTGAACAACAGATGTGAACCCTGTCTTACCTTGTGCCATCTTCATCGTCTTTGACACACTTGAGTCCATTGCTGCAGTCACTGTGTCAGTCCTTCTTGTTGAGGGCCATCCTCTCTTTCACTGACCCTCCACCTTTCAAGCATGATGGCTTTTTTCCAAAGAACAGCCTCTCCTAACAACATGTCCAAAGTATTTGAGATGAGCTTTGAAATCGTTCTCTCCAAGTAGCACTATGGATGTACTTTTTCGAAGTCATACCCTTTGGAAGTCAGCGGGATATTCAGTGATCTCAGCTCCATCTATTAGTAATTATTTAACAAATCCTTGTGGTTACTCTGATCTTACTAAAGTTTCATAACCAATGCTTTAGAAAATTATGTGTTCATTTGTTTCATTTTATTAGGTGTCAATT
>NW_006399864.1:8011338-8018603 GCF_000299155.1 Elephantulus edwardii
CACAGGGATTCTTAGGATAAAATAAAGAGCATATATATGACCAGAGAACAAATAATGAACAGAACAAGGACCTGCCAGTGTGGTCTATAACATAATCACATCTTGTAAGAAACAAGGACTAAGATCAGTAATGTGAAATTCTTGCAACTTCACTTTTGGATTGATCTTAAAGGGCAGTAAATACCCTCAGACTGGTCCTTTACTATTTATATTCAATATAAACTTCATCAAAAAATCTGGATTGTTTAAATGGTATTTTCTCTCCTTATATGCTTGTGACTCTCTGGGTGCCAGGAGAAATCAAGTAGAATAATCCTGAAATAATCCTGAAATCCAGTAGAGTAATCCCTATGTTAAAATCAGTGTACGTGATTCAAATCCACCAGGTGCTACACTGGGCAAGGATGGGCCATCTCTTCCTGTACAACCTATTGCCTTTGGAAACCTGCTAAAGGGTCAGATCTGAGTGGTTCCAACTCAGTGATACACAACAACAACAAAAATCTGCTAGAAGGAGCTATGAGTGGGTTTTGACTCAGAGGGCACATAATAACATCCTTGGAGGTAAAACAGCAAAGAAATACTGAGTAGAAATTCAGAAGAGAGAATTTTATCTCTTGCTTGATCAGGATTTTACATGAGAGATATCAACTCCATAATTACAGAGAAGGTTGAGCCTTCAAAGGCAAGGCAAGGATAATTGTAGTATAAAATGTCGAAAAATGCAGAAAGTGTTAAAAGAATTTGAGTAGCATGGTTTAGGTTTTACACATATCATTCTTCATTGTAAGGCAAAGAAAAGAAAATGGAAACCTAATAGTAACAAGGCAGTAATAACTGCATATCTGAAAAAACAACAACAAACAAACAAACAAAACAAAACCAGAATCCTTTTCAAGCATTTTTCACAATCATTGATATGTAAATGTACACTATTTTGTAGAGGGGAAATAGAAATAACTGCATATCTGAAAAAAAAACCCAAATAATTTTCAAGCATTTCCACACAATCATTGATATTTAAATGTACACTATTTTGTTGGAGAAAGGAGATGAGAACTCAAACTCACTGCCTTGATCTAAGTTCTGACTCACAAGAATCCTCCATTGATTTTCTGAAGTTGTAAATTGTTAAAGGGAGGAGATGCTACATATTACTATGAACTCTGCCTTTTAAATTAATAGCAATGACAAATAAATAAAGTGACATAAAGGACTATCATATAACAGAGCTATGAATGATTCATAAATCTTGAGACAAAGTACCTGGCTTTTGCTTGAATTAGTTATATTTTCTTGCTTCTTTGCCTGGGTTCCCACAGAAAAGGCAAAGAAGATGGGTTTTGAAAATTAACCAGGAAGTTAACGAATTCTTCTGATTAACCTAATACCAGAGAGTACTGGAGCAGAACTGATGGTTTCTGAGTGGACAAATAAAAAACTCAGCAAAGCATCTCAACCATTGTCTAAAACACAAGAAAGGCTGATATACTAGCCAATAAGGAGTGACGTGTATTTGCATTAGAGTGGTTGAAACACTAATATGTTAATTTAAAAAATTGCTGTTTGAGTTTTGACAATCTGCTTTGTAAAGATTTACACCATTGAAACCCAAGGGGTTAGTTATACTTTCCCCTTTAGAGTTTCTAGAAGCCAGAATCCAATTGAAATTAATAATAAATTTTTTTTTTAAGTTGAAATAGGAAAAAAAAAAGATAGAACCCTGACACACACCTTTCTTGATTTTATGCCATAGAATAGTCACATGATCTGTCTGAACTGTCCTTGGATACTTTCCCGGAGCCACATGAACACAATTATGAGTAGTACATGTTCCATTCTCCACAAGTTGCACATAATTTGTTGTGATCCATACAGACAAATGCCTTTGCACAGTCAAATGAAATACCTGGAAACATCTCTGTTTTCATCTCAGATCCATCTGATATCAGCAGTGATAGGCATCTTTCCACCTCTTCTTCTAACTTCACCTTGACTCTCTGGAAACCAGCTTCTGATGTTTCAGTGTACTAATTTGTAAATCATCTTCAGCAAGAGTTTGTTTGCAAGTGATACTAATAACATTTTGGTATATAATTTCCAAATTCTGGTGCATAAGCTTTCCTTAGAATAGACACAGATGTGGATATTTGGGTCTCTTTCAATCGTTTGGACTTACTATTTGCCTTCTAAATTATTTGACAAAAAAGAGTGAGTACCTCCAGCTCTATGTCTTTTCACAGAAACATTTCAATTGCCATTTATCCAATTTTTGAAGGTTTCTCTTTCTGTAATACTCTCAGTAAATCCTGGATATTTTTCAGCATCACTCTCTATAGATATGCTATCTCATGAAATGGTTGATTGTGAATCATTATGATGACTCCATATTCCTTTCACCTTATTTTAAAAAATTATTTGTTTACAATCATTCATAACTGTCATAATCATTCATAACTGTGTTTTAAACAAGCATTATGCCTTTATTATTCTATCTCTTCAAGTCCCCACTGTATCTTTCCTAGTCCTTCACCCTGCCCAATCAGCTCACTAACCTGTGCTATTCTAGTGATTTTTACTGCCTCCCCTTTCTGACTCCCTCTTCCTGTCCCTTACCCCCCTTTTTTAAATGTTATACTAGTTTATTTACAAAATTTGAATACTTTGTTTTCAAGAACAGATTCTTCATTGCTCACGTGTGAACGTACCATAATTTCTCAATCCATTCGTTTGTAGTTAGATACTTGGGCTTTTTCCATGTTCTTCTTCTGATGGTGATTCAGTGTTTGATATTTTGCAAATAGATCTTTATTTGCTAGTATTGCAACTCAAGACTTGACTTTTACTTTTGTTCTTTTGGTTTGAGAATAAATACCAAATATATACTTCACTTTTGGTTTTCTAACTCCACATCTTTGCATGTTTTTTCATAATACTTTGTCTTCTCAAGGTGTTCTTGAAGCTTTATGTTTAATTCTTTCACTTCATCAATTCTTCCATCTATTTTAAATACCATATATTTTTAAAAAGCATGTTTTAGAGTATCTAGCAGCATCCATTTTGCACTTCTTTTTTCTTTCCTGTGCTTTTAATCATCTTGTATGAAGACTTTGAGGTCATCTCACTACTTCCTTCCTCTCCAGTCATTAATGTGCAATGCGTCGAATTTATTATTGAGATGGTCTCTAAATCGAGCTGAGATACACTCCAAGGCCTTTGTTTAGCTCTAATTAATTTGTTTTCCTTTTTTATCTTTAATTTAAATTCATAAATCAGAAATTGATGGTCTGAATGGTAGCAAAATAGTCCAAGAATCTGACCTACATAGAGAAGAACTGGAAGAAGACTTATTAACAACCTGAACATTACTTGCTATAAAGGACTTGAAACATTTACATTTGAAAAATTTGGTGATGAAGACTCTATCCTTTACTAAGGATTGTACTTCAAGATAAAGAAAAGGAATCTTCACAATTAGACAAAGAAGTAACAACATGATAAATAGAGAAAAAGATTGACAATGTCAACGATTTAATTTTACTTAGGAGCAGGATCATTGTCCAAAGATGCAATAGTCAACAAATCAAACAAATCTGTGTCACTTGGACAAATCTGCTTGAGTATTTTTCTTTAAAGTGTTTAAAAGCAAAAATATCACTTTGAATACTAAGTTTTACTTTATCCAAGCTATGGTTATGATATTTCCAACCCATCATATGCATGTAGTCAGCTCTGGTGGCCTAGTGCATAAGAAGTTGTGCTGCCAACCAAAGAAAGATGATTTAAATCCACCAGATCTACCAATTTGTGGAAAAAAGAGAGTGAATCCACTTCTATGAAATTCACAACCTCTGAAAACCTACTAGAAAATTATCTATAAGTATATAACCAGGGTAATGGATGATGATAATTGAAAAAGAGTTGATGTACTTGAATTATGATATCGGTGAAAAAATAATAAATATACCCTAACTGTCATAAAAATCAACAATCTGTTTTGGAAAAGTATCAACACTACGCTACTTAGATATATTGATACTATTGTTACAATAGGAGTTCAGAATGAAGGTAGCATAGTAGAGCGGACTTGGGGAGAGGGATTGAATAACAGTGAAAGTCGGTTTGTTTTGTTTGGTTTTTTTTTACTTATCAAAAAGAAAAGTAAATTGGGGGAGGAGTGGGCAGGGAGAAAAGTGCAACAATGAATGAATAGAAATCCAAAATCTCTGTAAACTTTCATTAAAATTAATTTAAAATTTAAGAAAGAAGTATTGATAGAAGACTTTATTTAGGACATGTTCTCAGTAGGCACCTAGAAAAAGAGTAAGGTCCATGTGGATATAGCCATATCTGACCTTTACCTACTTCACTAAGGGAAAATTTCCCTGTCAACAGCATCAATAACCCAATACCAATTTCCATAAGGTTAGCCATGTCCCCATGCTCTCATACCTCTTTATATTCATCTCAACACCAATCTTTCTACTTTGTTATTGTTGTTACTGTTGAGCATCATCAAGTTGGAACTGACCTGTAACTGACCCTCCAGCAGATTTTCAGAGACTATTACTTACATGGGAGGCTATTGCTCATGCCTTCAGGATTGCAGTGCACTCTCTTAACACTAGGCCGTCAGAGCACCCTCTTACTAACTACTGGGTCCAAAATCTAATACCCTAACTCACAGACCACACAGAACCATAATGGAGAAATCAAAGAAAGCACAATACAGTCAGGAAACATCTGAAATGTGTTCTTGGGTGACTCAGCCTTTACCATCATAGTGTAAGGCCAGTGTTTTAAAGTTCTCGCTTGATCCTGCCAATATTGGCTCTCTCTTCTCATCTAGTTCCCCAACAAACTAAGGCAAAGGTTCTAGCTCTCGTTCTGTCCATGGAGGGTACCAGTCTCATGATAAGCTCCATCTCATGTTCAGTGTCTGTTTCTCTGCTCTGGCCATACCTACTGCCGCTGCTGTATGTCTAAATGGTGCAAGAATTTCTTGGACCGAAATGCATGCTATATTCTCTTGCTTCTTTGTTGATGGGGAAAGATCTTCCAATTCTGCAGCTGGACACTCAGTTTAATGGAGAGACTAGCTAATTGCCTTGTGGATTGGTGAAAATAGCCAGTTCCCTTAGAAGAGGCTAACACACCCTATTCACATATTCCCACCCACCCACATGACAAAATCAAACACAAGACTAGTGATAGTGTTTCATTGCTTTTCATAGGACTGCTCTGAGTTGGAACTGACTCAATAAAATCTAAAGAATCACCTAAAGATGGAAGATAGTCAGATCTTTTACTTGTTGAGCTGATAATGATTTTGATTTATAATCTTTAGATTAGCAGCAAAAATGCAACTATTGTGTTAGCAAGGCTCATTAAATTACACCATTGTTGTTAGATAGCATTGCATGTGACTCATATTGATGGCATAAACAACAGATCTGAAACTTACCCTATTCTGTGTCTTCTCTACAATTTCTAATCTACTAAAACCCATTGGTAAAGTCATTGTGTCAACCCATGTCATTGGAGGTCTTCCTCTCTTTTCATGACTCTCCACCTTTCACAATATATTATATATTATTTATCTATTCTTATTTTCTTCTAATCAGAAGTATATAATGAATTGCTTTGGTTTGATAATTTTTCATTTTTGTTTCCTTTCTTCTCCAACATACTCCTAATATCTATACTTTTATCTGGAACCTGAGGTCTGTATAGGTTTTGGTGTTTGTTTGTTTTTTTAAAAAAAAATAAATAGAATGAATTGTAAATATATTTAACATTTTATTAATTAACTAATATTATTATTAATTAACTAAATATAAGCACAACAAAATTTATCTGGCGAAACTGCAAGCATTTGGTATCTGTTGTACTCTTGACTGTTCAACTCAAGCATTAAGTCTTCTCTAAAATATTGATATTAAATATTGTACCACTGAGCATTATATATCATTACTGCAAGTTTAAGTATATAATCTTTGAAAGAATTAATTAAACTCAATAATTAGAAGTTGTACATAGGGTCGCTATGAGTCGCAGGCGACTCAACGGCACATAACAACAACATCTTAAGCCTTTATCCAAGAAATTTTCTCCCTATGTTATTTTGTAACATTTGAACATGGTTTCAAATTATACTCAATAACATGATATTACTTCTTTTATACAACAAAAGTAAATCGACTTCACTTACCAGGTAAAATACAACCTTTCACCAAGGAAGCATCTTGGTGTAATGTTAGTGCTAGATTGTTTTGAATTAAGCTATTGTTGTATTTTTAATATGAACTGAAAGATCATTCATTGGTATTAGTATACTACTTAAACATATCTTTTGAAACACATGTGTGCAAGCATCAACATCATCATATCATCATTATCAACACAAAATAATCTATTCTGATATTTTCCATGTAAGAAATTATTTAGTTGTTTTCCACAACTCATGTATCTTTTTACTTCATAATGGAAAAATAGGTAAAATATGAAATAATTGTGAAGTAATCATTTTATTCATTTTACTCTTATGATTTTTCAATATGAGTAAGACTTCTAACCTAGTTTCCTGCAATCTTCTTAATTTTTTTATTAAATAATACATATATTATCACCCCATGAAGCTAAATCAGAGACAAAACTAATAATCCTTAAATAAATGAAAATACTTTTTTTCCAGGCTTTTATTCTATACAGGGAAAAATAAATCTAAATACTTTCTTATATGAACTACTTACAAATATGCCAACAGCTAATTTATACTCTCTAAATCAATATTTTTATCAAATGTAAATTGAACTATATCCTAGCATGCAAATATGATAACATTATTCTTTCGTATTAGATGCATTAATATTATATGAAACCCAACTGTCATTTCATTGGAAAATGCTGCTGATCGGTTATTATGCTATCTCTACAAGAATAATATTTTTATTAACAATGTATTTGGTTTTGCTAATTCTTTGGAAGTTGTTTGATTTCAACATGTTTTTCTACAAATGGAACAACTGTGAATGATGTTTCTGACTTAGGGCCTACACTTGCCGTTAGCAACAAAATGAATCAATTTTGTACTGGTAAACACTATTTTGCTTTTGTTCTGGAAAATCCATTATTGCTTTACTATACTATTCCCTTTGCTTTATTTGAAAAGGGAGAGAGATGCATATCTTTGACACTTCATGATGCTATTTGAAGACTTATAAAAGACAACCCACTGGATAATAGCATTGTTGTTGTTGTTATGT
>NW_006399864.1:8021468-8034642 GCF_000299155.1 Elephantulus edwardii
CATAGAGCCCAGCCTCTCAGATAATCTGCTCTGCATACATGTTGAAAAGGTATGGAGACAGGATGCATCCCTGGCGTACACCCTTCCCTATTATGATAATAGCATAGAAGTCCAATAAAATCAACTCTTTAGGTATTCATCATCATATTTTCAATTCTATTTTTGTTTGTTTTGTTTTTGCCATTTGTTCAAAATCAGTTGAGTCACAGATTCACTTATCTCATCATTAAAGGTAAAATAATTCTATATACCACCTAAAAAAGCATTTTAGTTTCTTTTCCTCAGAGTTTTCTCATTCAAAAACTATTTCCATAGATATACTGGGGTAAGAAGCTGCACTACTGTGCATGCGAAGACATGCAGTTTGGATGCACCAGCTGCTCCATGGGAGAAGGATGGGCAAACACCTCCTGTTGGATTTCCTGTCTCTGACAACTCATCAGAGGGTCAATGAAAAAGCAATTCCTACTGGATAGTATGCAACAAGACAGTGTGATTGTAGCACAAGAAGAGGCATGGAAAAGAAACACTAACTTTAAACATGGAGAAAAACAACAAAACCATGATTATATAAAGGAAGGTCAGAAGCTGGGCTACAATACCAAAGGCATTTGATTAGAATTCATCAGTTGTTCCACAGAAGTTATTATGTACCATTAAATTGGCTACATTTAGCAGGACTCTATGTACAATAGCTCAGAACCCTGACTTATCCTGGGCCAATCTCACTGCCTTGGACACATTTACACAATAACCCAAATTACAGTGTCAATCCATCTCATTCAGGATCTTCCTCTCCTGCGTTCTCCCTCCACCCTTCTAAGCATGATGTCCTTATCCAAGGTATATTCTCTCCTGACCAAAGTATGTGAAACAGAGCTTCAAAATTCTTGCCTCCCAAGGAAAACATGGCTTTACCCTCTCTAAAACAGACCTATGTGTACTCTTGGCAGCTCAAGACTTTTCTCTAGCATCACATCTCAAGTCATTGATTCTTCTTCTGTCATCTTTGGTCATTGTCCAACTCTCTGATGCAAAGCAAGTAATTGCGAAGACCATGGCCTGCATCAGGCCTACTTTAGTCCATAGACTCACAGAATTACTCTTCAGCACTTTGGAGATGCCTCTGAAAGCAGATTTCATCATTACAATTTGTCTTTTGATTTCTTACTGTTGGCGCCAAGAATGCTGACTGTACAGCCAAGCAAGCTGAAATTGTTAACAATCTCAATCTCTTCTCCATATATCAAGGTGCTGCCAATTGTCCCAGTGATGAAAATATTTGTCTTCTTGATGTTGACCTTCAATCCACATTGAAGACTACAATCCTTGACCCTCTGCACTGCAGCAAATGCTTCAGATCCTCCACAGTTTCAGCAACCAAGGTTGTATCATCTACACATCATAGATTGTTGATAAGTCTTCCTCTAATCCTCATGCCACATTTCTTATCAGAAAGCCCTGTCTGCCAAGTGATTTATTTTATATACAGACTGAAAGGTATGGAGACAAGAAGCATCCCTGATACACTCTTTTCCCAGTATTAAACCTTGCAGTGTTTACTTGCTTTGTTCTAAGGACTTCTTTCTGGTTCAAGCACAGGTTTTGTATGAGCTCAATCAAGTGGTTGGTATTCCCATTCTTCTCAAGGCTAGCCACAATTTGTTGTGATACATACAATCAAATTGCTTTGCATAGTGAATGAAGCACACACGTTCCTCTGGTACTCATTAATTTTTACCAAGATCCATCTGACACTGTCAATAATGTCTATAGTACCACGGTCTTTTCTAAATCTAGTTTGCATTTCTCATAGTTTTCGGTTCATGTACAGATCCAGTCTTTTTTTTTTTTACCTTCAGCAGAATTTTGCTTATATGTGATACCAGTGATGTAATGCAATACTTTTTACACTCTGTCAGGTCACCTTATTTTGGAATGGTAATAGAGATCTCTTTAAGTCAGTTGGCCAGATAGTTGTCCTCCAGATCTCTTGAATGGTGCGTTCTTGGCACAACCTGGTGAGCATGTCCAGGCAGGGTAGAATCTGTTTGTTGAAATATGTCAATTGGTATTTCATCAATTCCTGGGGCCTATGTTTTCCTACAATTCCTTCAGTGCAGCTTGAACTTCCTCCTTCATCACCATTGTCTTTTCCTCCAGTGCTTTTTTGTGCCTCTGAAAGCCCACCAGATGGTTACCTACCGGTCTCTTTTGACTCAATAGTACTGAACAAGAATAGCAAAAAATTATCCAATTTTAACCATATTGTGCATGAGTAAATTTACCTTCATGTTTAGCAATAGAGTCAATAATATTTAAATAAAAGTCATAATTCATCATCTATTTTAAATTTGTTATTTATCTATTAATGAATTATCTATTAATAAATTGTGTGATACCTTATTTATTCAAAATTATTGTGCCTTTCTAGAAATCAAACATGTTGTTGTTATATACCATCGAGTCACCTGCAGCTCATAGCGACCATTATGTACAGCAGGTCAGAACCTGCCCTGTCCTGAGCCAGTCTTACTGATTCTGACACACTTACCCACATTTCCCCAAATACTGTATTAATTCATCTCATCTGGGGTTTTCCTCCTCCCACCCTTCCGGGCATGATGTCCTTCTTCAAGAACAGGTCCTTCGTGGCCGTGTGCCCAAAGTATGTGAGATAGAGCTTTGAAATCCTAGCCTCCAGGAAAAACTTGATTTCACCCTCTCCAAGACAGACATATCTGTTTTTTAAACATAATGAAAAATATTTAAGGAGTTATAGCTGGAGATGTAAAGACAAAAAAGAGAAACATCCGGTTAAATATGGTGAATTGAACACTTAAATATGCTTCCATGTTCTTTTAAAAATCACACCAAGTTTGTTTGAAAAAGAAAAAAGGCAAGAATGATAAAATCTCATTATCATCATTATATAGTATAGAAGAGATGGTGAAACAAATAATATTTGATATGTGACAAGTTAAGCTAATGAAAAATGAGAAGGTTGAATAAGAACCCTTGTGGTGCAGGAGTTAAGCAGCTTGGTTTCTCGCCAGGTGGTTCATAGCTTGACTCTGCTGTTTGCACCGTGGGAGAAGGATGTAGCAGTCTGCATCCAATTAGATTTGCTGCACTAAAAACCTCACGGTAGAGTTTTACTCTACCATATAGCACTCTTTGACTGATGTTTGGGAAAACAGCAGTTAGCATCATAGTAGTATAATTAGAGTTCCCAATATTTAGAGAAATAGTTTTTAAAGAAATAACAATAAAATATTATAAATATACTAAAAAGTTTGTTAATAATTTGAGATCCTTCTCTCTCTAAAGAAATTTAAGGAAAATGATGTTTTATTTTAATCAAAGTACTCAAAATAAACTTTAAAAGTTTCACTTTGAAAGTGAAAAACAAACCTCAAATACCATTATATTTATATATGAATAACAAGAAATCCTCTGGGGGGAAAAAAGTCCCAAAAAAACCCAACAATGTAATACAGCCAAAAAGCAACTTGAACTTCCTCCTTCATCACAAGAGATTCTTCTGTGTCCACCAGTTTCTTTTGGTATAATGACTGTATACTCTTTCCATCTTCTTTTAATACTTCTTCGATCTTTTAATATTCTGTCCAAAGCATCCTTAAGTATTTCAAATTGAGGCTTGAGTTTGTTCTTCAGTTCCTTGGGCTTAAGAAATGCTGAGCGAGTTCGTCCCTTTTGATTTTCTGATTCCAGCTCTTTGCATATTTCATTAGAATACTTTGTTTTCCTGCTCTACCCCTTGAAATCTTTTTAGCTCCTTAGTATTTTTATTCCCCCCCCCGCCCCCCACTGCTTTGGCTTTTCAGCTCTCTAGTACAATATTCAGTCTCTTCTGACATTTGTTTTGGTCTTTTCTTCCTCCTCTGTCTTTGTAATGACCTTTGTGTGGACCCTAGATGAGATAGATTGATTCAGTGACTGGAATAATGGGGGTTGGTAAGTCAGAGACAGTGAGATTGGCACAGGATAGAGAAGGGTTTAGGGCTGTTGTACATAGGGTCGCTATGAGTCACAGATGATTTGACGGCACATAACAACAACAACAACAGGACATGATATATTCAATACTCTTCTCCTGCCACACAACTAAAAGGTATCAATTTTTCTTCTCTCATCTTTGGTCATTCTCCAGTTCTCTGAAGCATAGAAACTGATTGTGAAGACCATTGCCTATACCAGGAGCATCTTAGTCTCTAAACTGGCAATGTGTCTCTTCAGTACTCTGGAGAGGTTCTTTACAGCAGATTTTCCCAGTGCAATTCATCTTTTGATTTCCTGACTGCTGGTGCCAAGAGTGTTGATTGTGGAACCAAGCAAGCTAAAATTGTAAACAATCTCAATTTCTTCTCTATCTATCATGGTGCTGCCAATGGACCCAGTGGTAAAAAATCTTTGTTTTCTTGATATTGAGCTTCATCCTTACTGCAGACTACAGTCCTTGACCTTCTGCAGCTAATTTCTTCAGGTCCTCCTCATTTTCAACAAGCAAAACTGAGTCATCAACATAAAGAAGGTTGTAGATAAGTCTCCTACAATCTCCATGACACATTCTCCCTCTTAAAGTTTGGCCTCCCGAATTATCTGTTCAATATAGATTGAAAAGATATGGAGATAGGTGTTCCATATCCCTGATGCTCCTTTCCTGATCTTAAACCATGCAGTGTTTCCTTATTCTGTTCTAAAGACCACTTCTTGGTCCAAGTATAGATGTCACATGAGCACAATCAGGTGCCCAAGGTGTGGCAATGTCAATTTTGCCTTTATTATGATATTGCTTACTGATCTATTTTAAGGAAGTATGCTTTTTTGCTCTTGAAGTGTAATTCACAGGGAAACCCTTGTCTTTGATACTCATTAGTAGGGGCAGAGAGTCCTTTTCGACAAGCAAGGTTGTGTTATCTGCATATCATTGGATGTTAATGAGTCTTCCCCCACTCTTGACTTTTCTTCATGTAGTTGCATTTGATCAGGACACAAATTAACTAAATTTGGAGAAAGGATATAGACATGATATATGCCTTTCCTAATTTTAAATGATGCCGTAACTGTTTTCTTTAAACAAATGCCTCTATCTATAAAAAGGCTCTGAATAAACACAATTAAACATTCAGAAAATCTTACTATTAGAAATCTAATAGAAGTCTTTGTGTCATCACTAAGACATTGAAGCATTTTCTGATTTTCTCTGCTCTCAACCAAGAATGGCAGTAGTATGTCTCCTATGTTATTATCAAAATCTGAATTGAATTTCTGTCAGTTCCTTTTTTAAACAATGCTACAACACTTTTTAAAAAAATTACCTTCAATTAAATTTTTCTTGCATGTCATATTAATATTCACTAATGTCTGCCTTCTGTTAGATCTAGCCTTGAAATGGGCACAAATATAGATCTCTTCACATCATGTTGGGTTAGGTACTTGTCTCTCAATGTCCCTCTCATAGACAAGTGAGTGTTTCCATTCATGCATCCTTTTGTCAAAACCTCTCAACAACTATTCATTCCATAAGTTCCTGGAGATTGTTTTGTCACCAATGTCCTCAGGGCAGCCTAAATTTCTTCAAAAATTACTATGGATCCTTGGTAATATCCTACATTTTGAAAGGACTGTGCACTGATCAGTTATTTATTTACAGTGGCTTTCTCTATTTCTCCCATCACCTTTGTCTGTTTCCTGCGTAGCTTAGTATTTTGCTCATAGAATTCTTCAGTATTTTTCAGAACAGAGGCTTCTAAGCACTACTTTAAGCTTGAGAAATTCCATGTTCTTGCTTTTTTGAGTTACTAACCCAAGTCCTTTGCATTTTCTTTTCAAAGTAGTCTTTGAAATTTTCTGTGCAGCTGTCTTATTTCATTTCTTAATATTTATTGAACGTCTCTAGCTATTCTAACTACACAACCCTGCTTGCTGAAACTGAGGAGGACCTGGAGCGCTTGCTGCAGAAGGTCAAGGACTATAGCCTTCAATATGCATTGAAGCTCAACATCAACAAAATAAAACTTCTCACCACTAGGCAGATTAGAAGCATTATGATAGATGGTGGAGAGATTGAGATTGTTAAAGCTTTAGTTTGCTTTGTCTCACAATCAACACTCCTGGTACCAGCAGCCAGGGAATCAAAAGATGAATTGCATTGGGAAGAATGTCTATTATCAGAGACCTCTCCAGAGTACTGAAAAACAACAACATCGGTCTGGAGACTAAGGTGTACCTGATCCTAGGCACAGTCTTCACAATTACTTGCTATACTTCAGAAATCTGGACAGTAACTAGGGATGATAGAAAGAGAACTGATGAGCTGTAGTGCTGGAGAAGAGTGTTGAATACATCATGGACTACCAGGAGCATAAACAGGTTCGTCCTAGAGAGAGCAAAACTAGGCTGCTCCTTGGAGGCAAGGATTCTGAAGCTTTGTCTGACATGCTCTGGGCATGTTGCAGAGAGGAACCAGTCCTTCGAAAAGAACATCATACTTGGAAGGGTGAAGGGACAGCACAAGAGAGGAAGATCCTCAATGAGATGGATTGATTGAGCGACTGGTGTAATAAGTAGAGGTGTGTCAGAGACAGTAAGATTGGCACAGGATAGAGCAGGTTTCAGGGCTGTTGTACCCAGAGTCGCTATGAGTTGCAAATGGCTCAATGTCGACAATAACAAGTGCTACAATTCTTTATTCGGGAGAAAATATCCTCTCTTTTGATTTATATAATTTTTTTCTTGTATTTTCTTTACTCTTCACTTTCTTCATATATGATTACCTTGATGCCATTTTCACAAATTTTCTGGCCTTCAGTTATCAGTATTTAATTTTCCAAATCTGTTATCAAAATTGTTTCTGAATTTAGCTAGTACAGAAACAAATTTGTATTTTGGCTTCAAAATCAAGAAGAAAAAGATTCTCACTGTTGGGCCAATTGGCAGCACCATGATAGATGGAAAAGAGAGTGAAGTTGTTAACAGTTATAGTTTGCTCAGCTCCACAATCAACACTCTTGACACCAGGAGTCAGGAAATCAGAAGATGACTTGCAGTATGTAAATCTACTGTCAGGGACCTTTCCAGAGTATTGAGAAGCAACAATGAAAGTCCAGAAACTAAGATGTGCCTGATTCAAGCCATGGTCTTTCCAATCACTTGCTATGCATCAGAAAGCAGGAAAATAATTAGGAATGACAGAAGAAGAATCTTTGTGTTGTGGTGTTGGAGAAGAGCCTTGAACATACTATAGTCTGTAAAAAAAAATAGGTCTGTCTTGGAGAGGATGAAACTAAGTTTCTCCTTGGAAGCAAGAGTTTTGAAGGTCAGTCTCACATACTTTAGGCATATGTCAGGAGAGACCATACTTTGGACAAGGACATCATGCTTGGAAGAGTGTAGGGACAGCACAGGAGATGAAGATCCTGAATGGGATGGATTGGTACAGTAACTATGGCAACAGGAATAGGTGTGTTGGAGTCAGTGTGACTATGTCTTAGCACAATCTTCAAAGCTGTTGTACACAGGGTGGCTATGAGTCTCAGGCAACATTATGGCACATAACAACAACAATATGTGTGATGAATTCATTCAGCTTCATCTTGAATTTATGAGTACTTGAAAGTTGTCATTGGCTCCAATATTAGCCTGATTGCTCATATTAAACATTGTAACGTTTATAATATTTATGAAATAAAAACTAAATAAAATGTGGAGTCTCCAGACTCATTCTCCCCTACATCTCAATGTAGCACTGAAGTTGGACGCTGTGGTGCTTGTTGTGTGCCATTGAGTCAGAACCATCTCATGGCTGACCCTTCCGTGGTTTTCCGAGGCTGTAAATAGCACAGGAGGAGACTGCTCCTCTTTCTCCTGCAGGGCAGCTGGTAAATTCAAACAAGCAGTGTCTCTTTGTGTTGACCACACAATCCCTTTCTCTTGATTTTATTAGAAGAGCCTACGACTTCTTCATGAGAGTGAGGCTGAGATCTTTCCCTGTGTCCTCATTTTCAGAACCACTTTAAAAGCCCTAGAGCAGCCAAATTAGTTCAGAAAGAGGAAGAGGAATTAACTATACCATGTATCCAAAAGAACTTGATCCTCAAATCTAAAAACATTTTAAATGGTCCAGAGCATTTAATCACACTACGATTTGGTTCAAACCTCTCAGTAATGATTTTAAAAAGGCGAGGGGGGAATGTCGCTCTGATGGCATAATATATATGTGATTTACTGCTAACTGAAAGGTCAACAGTTCAAATCCACTACTTTCTCCACAGGAGAAAAGTGAACACTCTCTTTCTGTGAATATTTAAGAAGTGTCAGAAAGTTGATGGAAGGTGATTATGAGTTGGAATAAACTCAGTGACAGTAGGTTTATTATATGAAGCCTCGTTAACATAACAAAAATTGTTGATGCCTTAAAAAAGCGTATTTTTTTACATAATTCAATCAATAACACCCTATGGGCACCATTTTAATAACTGCCAAACAAATGCATGAATCCTATCTATTGTTACTATGCTTAAGTTAATACATTTTTAAAATTATTACCCTCTTTAGCATTTCAAAAATTTCCCTACCTCTACATGTGAATTGCATTAGCACTTGGGATTATATAATTCTTAAATGAGTAACATAATCATGCTTATCCATATTCATTAATAAATGCAAATGATAAATGATTAAAAGTTGCTCAGTGATGTTTCTTAGATGCTATCCCCAAGGCCTATTAATTATGTTTCAATTTAATCATAAAAGTCTGAGATGGAACAGCTCAGCATCAAAAGAATAGCTATCTTGATATAGGAATATATTTTACACGAAAGCCATTTTTTAAATTGATCCTTTTGGTCAAGTACATGACAAACTCTATTACTTTAAATTTTAATGTCACGTTTACCTTAAATAATGCAATCTTACATGAGAGACATAAGTCCAAATCATGACAACACTTTACAATGCTGTTGAGTACCATAGAATCAGTATCAACCCATAGATGACTCTCTGAGGGGTTTTCAGAGCCAGTTAATCACAAGGGAAGAGAATCCTATCATTCTTCCATGGAGCAGCGGTGGCCTCGAACCATGTGCCTTCAGGATTGCGGCACAGCTTTTTGCCGCTAGACTGCCAGAGCTTCCTACATTTTACAATGTTGTTGTGGTTGTTATGTGCCTTCGAGCTGCTTACAACTCATAGTGACCCTATGTAAGATAGCCCTAAAATCTTCCCTATCCTGTGCCACATTTACTGTCTCTGACACACCTACCCAGTCACAGAATTGATCCATCTCATCAATGGTCTTCCTCTCTTTCTCTGTCCCTCCACCCTTCCAAGCATGATGTCCCTCTCCAAGGACTGGTCCCACCTTACAACAAGTCCAGAGCATGTCAGATGAAGCTTCAGAATCCTTGCCTCAAAGGAGCAGCCTGGTTTCACCCTTTCCAAGATGAACCTGTTTGTTCTCCTAGCAGTCCATGGTATATACAACACTATTCTCCAGCACCACAGGTCAAAGGCATCAATTCTCTATCATCCCTAGTCATTATCCAGCTCTTTGACACATAGCAAACAATTGCAAAAGCGATG
Source organism: Elephantulus edwardii (assembly GCF_000299155.1). Classification (NCBI taxonomy): domain Eukaryota; kingdom Metazoa; phylum Chordata; class Mammalia; order Macroscelidea; family Macroscelididae; genus Elephantulus; species Elephantulus edwardii. The sequence continues at coordinate 8,031,075 of NW_006399864.1, forward strand.
GCCTGGATCAGGTGCACCTTAGTCTCCAGACTGACGTCATTGATCTTCAGTACTCTGGAGAGGTCTCTGACAGCCAACTTCCCCAATGCAATTCTTTGGATATCCTCACTGCTGCTACCAAGACTGTTGATTGTGGAACCAAGACAACTAAAGCTCTTAATCTCAATCTCTTCACCATCTTTCATAATGCTGTCAATCTGCCCAGTGGTGAGAATCTTTGTTTTCTTGTTGTTGAGCTTCAATCCATATTGAAGACTGCAGCCCTTGCCTTTCTGCAGCAAGCGCTTCAGATACTCATCAGTTTCAGCAAGCAGGGTTGTGTCATTTGCATAACACGGGTTGTTGATGAGTCTTCCTCCAATCCTGATGCCACATTCCTCCTTATACATCCCAGTTTCCTGGATGATCTGTTCTGCATATAGATTGAAAATATATGGAGATAGGATACATCCCTGCTGTACACTCTTTCTGATTTAGAACCATGCAGTGTCTCCTTGTTCTATTCTGACCACTGCATCCTGGTCCAAGTATAGGTTTCGCATAAACACAATCAAATGTTCTCAAATTCCCATTCTTCTCAGAGTCAGCCACAGTTTGTTGTGATCAACACAATCAAATACCTTTACACAGTCAATGAAACTCAGATAGACGCTGCTTTCAGCCAAGATCTATCTAACATTAGCTACAATATCCCTAGTACCACAGCCTCTTCTAAACCCAGCCTGCACATCTTACAATAGAATAAGTAAATCATATGCTAACTCAATCATAGTATTCCCCAATTGTTGCTGTTGTTGGAGTGAGCTGCGGTGGCTTAGTGATAAGAAACAGTGATGCTGACAGAAAGGCATGTGATTCAAATCTACCAGTTGTACCAAGGCAAAAAGATGGGAAATTTCCTCCTGAGGATTTTCTGCCTCTGAAAACCCACTGGAGGATCTGCCAAGGGTTGATTCTGACTTTTCAGTACATATTAACAAAAACTGTTGTTGGCAATTGCCATCAAGCTGATTCCTACTTACAGAGGGCCATGTGTATCGTGTAGGGTTTTTAAGGCTGTTAAAATTCAGCAGGAGAAACCAGTCCTGTCTTCTGATGGTTCTAACTGCCAAACTTCGACCAAGCAATCAGTTAACCATTTATGATACCCGAGAAGCCTTCCACATTATAATAGGACAAATTCTTTCAGAACACGTGATAGAGTCTGTTAAGAGCCAGCCTGATAGTCATTGAATCCAGAAGAACATAGTTCTAATCTCTATATTGTCATTGCTGTCAGGCCCCATATAGCACACAGAAAATAAAACTGAAAAAGCCCTTCTTCAAATCATTCAGCAATTATGAAATGTGCATCTTTTCTTGTGGTAGAGACCCTGGGAAAACCTGCTGTTGTCAAGGACCTCTTTCAATATATTCATTTAAAGACTTGGGGGTCCCTAATCCAAATTATGGCATTTTTAATTGATTTGTGTGCATCTGAAAGTCAGACAGTGTATAAAGATGACCCAAGCAGAATCAATGCTTTTGATTTGTGGTGTTGGCAAAGAGTATTGAATATGCCATGTGCTGCCAATAAAGCAAACAAATGTATCTTGGAGGATGTACATCCGGAGTGGTCCTTGGAGACTATGAGAGTGACAATTCATCTCACATACTTTGACCACTTTGTCAGGAGGGGCCAATTCCTGAAAACTAAAAGTCATGCTTGAAAGGTGGGGAGGGTCAGAGAAAGAGAAGACCCTCAAGCAGATGGATTGACATAGAAACTGTCACAACAGACCTGTGCATTTCAAAGATGGTAAGGAGGGGACGCGATGGTGCAAGGTTCAGAACTGTTGTTCATGATGTCGTTATGAGTTGTGGTTGACTTGATGGTATGTAATAGTAACAGTCAAGTAAAGGCGGACAAGAGAGAGCAGGACCCAATCCTCATGGAATGTTAACCCTTAGAGAATAAAGACAAGAAGGAAGAGATATTAAGGAAGAGAGAACCAAAAACTTAAAATACCTCAGCAATTCCTTGTTCTTTTTTTTTTTCCATGGCATTCTGTGTTATTTCTATCTACTGCTTCACCCTAAGGAAGAATTCCATGTATAAACACCGTCCTTGCCAAAATGGCATTTACAACTGAATAAGCCAAGTGTGGATGATGGAGCCCAGAGCGCTTTCATTAGCATTTATGTTGGAGGCCATTCATGAATTTCACTTTCAAGGAAGGCATTTGCACCATTTTCCTCCTATTTCTTCTTAATATCCATCATTGACTATTGACCTGAGAGACTCATTTTTACTGAGGTTTCCTTACTTTTAAACCATTCACTTTTTCAATGCTTTGAAATATGTCACTACCATCCACTCTAACTCCGACCCATTCACTATTTCTCGGGTTGTACATAAATATATATTTCTTGTCTAAATTGTTGGAGCAATATTTGTATGGGAAATATATTTTTGATTATGAAAATGATAATAATTTTTATTGCCACGTAATATTCTTCTCTGAAGTGTTAAAGTCAGCGTGAAGCATTGTTAAAGATAAAGCTGGTACACTGTGGTTCAGAAACCAATGATCGTAAAGGACATTTTATTTCCTTACAAGAAAGCAGACAATAGTAATAGCCACTTAAAATAGTTGGTTATAAGAGTAAAATCTACATTACAATGATTTTAAGTAACATTTCTATTACATAAAGGATTCAATTGTTCAATATTGTCTCTCATTATAAACTATTTTTTAATAATCTGTATATTTGTAACTCATTTGCATGTCTAATAAATATTGTTTCTAGATGTCATTGAGTCAATGACTCATAGAGACCTAATGAGTGTCTTCACAGTATAAATGTTTGAAAATCATTCTATTATACATACGTATTTAAAAATTGCCAACATATAAAGTATAAATATATTTCTGTTAATTATCTTCAGTGGTGATTCACTAGAACGAATAGAGTAATATGAGAATTTTTACTTTAGAAATGTAATAAGATATAAAGTTCAAAATAAGGTATTGTTATAAATGTTTAGAAATAATGGCTGAGACTATATAAAATGGCATATTAGTATTCACGTTTTAAAAAAAGTCCACATATTTAATTGTTGTTGTTGTTGTTATGTGCCATCGAGTCGTTTGTGACTCATAGCGACCCTATGTACAAGAGCTCTAAATGCTGTTCTATCCTGTGCCAACCTAGCCATCTCAAATGCACTTATTCCCACTGCTCCAGTCACAGAATTGATCCATCTTGAAGGACCCCCGAACCGCTGGTCCTGTTCTGTCCTGAGTGGACGGCGAAGACCCAAGACTCCAAGACACTGGCTTGATGCAACAGCAAGAGATAAGAGGTTTATTGCAGAGCTCCGGGCCGACTCTTATCTCTGGCAAGAGATAAAGGAGCCGACTGCTAGCAGACAAAGTTGGGTTTTTTTATACACTTTAGGGGGATACAGCTGGGTATCAGCTTCTCATTGGGTGATGAAAGCACAGTTTGAATTCATTGGTTCAGTGTTCGCTCAGGGTTTACACAGCATTTTTGCACGTAGCACTTGCGGCAGTCACGTAGCACA
>NW_006399864.1:8035924-8056734 GCF_000299155.1 Elephantulus edwardii
GCCAAGATCCATCTAACATTAGCTTTAATATCCCTATTACCACAACCTCTTCTAAATCCAGCCTGTACATATAGCAGTTCTCTTTTGACATATTGTTCCAATTATTTTTGGATAATTTTCAGCAGAATCTTACTTTCATATGATATCCATGATATTGTTTGATAATTTCCTCACTCTGTTTAATACATAGTGTTAAATAGTAATTTATGAAGTTTCACCTAAATTATATTTACCTTGTGAAATTATATTTATGCAATTTTGTTGTTGAATACTATCAAGTAGAAATAATCCTGGTAGGTTTTCAGAAACAGTAAATCACACTGATCTCAGTCTGTGGGAACAACCTTTCCTGCCCACTTTGTGCAGAGTTAAATTTTGTTCTTAGTGACAACTCATTCTTAATGCTTTTGTACACTGAATGGTTATTACCCATTTAATTCTTGTCTTCAATCAGTTGGAGTCCCTGAGGGACAAGAAATGTAGCTTAATTCATTTCGACAACCCCAATTTGTAGCACAAGAAATCTTGGAAAATAGCTCCTCCATAATTTGTGTCAAATAGGTTAATCAGAACACAAATCTTTGTTGATCAACGAGAATCTGATGACTTTACCCAGTGGAACACTTAAGGAGTTGGGAGGGGGAAAATGAACAACAGAAAAATAAAGTCTAAAAATTCCTACAAGGTAATATAAACAATATAAAGCCTGTGTAGTAAACACATAAGAGACAGAAATGATATTTTTTTAATGTTTACAATGTCAGTATGGAGCTCTGACGTCCTAGTGGCAAGAAGTGTGCTCCAATCCCAAAGGCATGCGGTTCGAGGCCACCAGCTGCTCTGTGGAAGATGGATGGGCAATCTTCTCTCTTGCAATTAACTGCCTCTGAAAACTTGCTTGAGGGTCAGCTATGGGTTGGTTCTGATTCTGCGGTATGCAACAACACGAACAGCAATGTTAGTGAAATTACAATGTTAATGTTATGTGGTAGGATTTCCATTCTATCTTTGTAATATAAAAATAAAAAACTAAGTGAATTTAACATTAGAGAAGTACAAAAACATAAGAACTCCCAGAGACTAAAGATGACAGCAATATTTAAACTATAAGCTATTTCACTGATACTTTCAAGGTTTTGTTTGATTTCAATTATAGCGGATATTTAAAAAAATATTTATTGATTGCATGCATTTCTCAATCAGGAGATAACATGTGTAGGAATAATGAATACAGATGTATAGCTCAGCACTGCATCATTTGAAGAAAATTGAAATTGCTAGCGAAAGATTTTCTTGCTCTAGTATCACTCATGCTGCTTTCATGGACCATCTCAGAGGCTACAAATGCAGAGGTGTAAAAAATCAAGCTTGAATGTTTAGCTACATTGAATGTTTAGCTACATTGAATGCTAATCTACATTGCTTGGAGCCCAAGTGTCCCGGAGGTGGTAAGGATTTGCACTGCATACCAAAGGTGCATAGTTAGAATCCATCAGCTGCTCTTCAGGAAAAGATGGACAATCTTTTCCCAAGTGATTACCAGCCTCTGAAAAGCCCACGGGAAGTTCAGCACGGAATCAGTTGTGACTCTATGGCACATAAAGAACAGCATCTGTATTGTTTAGTAAGATTAGTGCATTTAAGTGAAAGTTCACAATAACGTATCCTGTTCATAAACAGTAAGATATAGTCTTTTTTTTCTCTAATATTGATAGTAGATTGTTTGGAAGTAAATTTTATAGCATATTCTAAGTTTCTCAAAATACCCCCCAAAAGATCCAAAAAATTGAACAAAAGAAATATTTATTAAGCATTTGTTTATTTATGAATAATCCAGTTCCCTAAGCAATAGTTTCTTTTTAATGAATAAGAAAAGAATTTTTATTTTATATTAGATTGCTTACAAAGTTTATATACATTGTGTTTCACCTTATCCTTCATTTACATTGTGTTTTATACAATCATTTCCATTCATTATATGAACATAAAATAATGAACATTGAACTACACCCATCTTTACCCTGTCTTTTCGGATCCCAGTCAGTCACACTCACTCATGGATAAAACCTTGGTTCTGACTCAGAGCACCCTTCACTGGGTTTTAGGGGCTGTAGATGGAAACAGGAGATAAGCCCCTTCTTTCTCCCATGGAGCCACTGATGGATTTGGACCATTGACAATATACAGCCTTGGAATTAGCAACACAACTCGCTATTATCTACGCCACCATAACTCCTTACAAAGGAAAAAGTAAGGTTAGTTATCTTCTTAAGAAACGAAGAGTTTTCTTATGATTTTAAACCATCAAACTGTCTGGGATATATCAAGTAATTAGATACAGTAAAGCCTTTTAGAGGCCACACATATGAAATTTATCAAAATTAGACAGGTGCCAAGTTAAAACTGATTTTTAAGGCAATTATTTAGAAAATGAGTAAGTATGCACAGATTTAAATGTTGCTTAAAATAGGAAAGCAAACAAATTTTCTAAGCAAATAATGAAAAGAAAAATTGTTGAGGAGAATATTTGAGCTATAGAAGAATTTTTAAATAATTTTATTTACTCTCTAAGCATCTGTTCTTATAATACTATTGGAAGCATTATGTTTTTATGTACACTGCTTAACCCAATATAAGGTGTTTGAAAAATAGGTGTAATGATTTCTGTGAATTCTATTGTTTGTTTATCCCCTAAATGATGGGTGTCATCCATTAGATAGCTGCCTACATGATCTTTTATTTATCATTGCATTCCCTTGCATACTTAGCATTTAATTATCCTTTCTTAAATGATAATTTTATGTGTTTTATAGCCAACATAAGAAATAATAAAATCTTGCCCAAGATCACACAAATAAAAATTAGAAATCTTTGTTTATCCTTAGCAGTGAGATCAAAGAGCCTGAACTCTTAAATATAATTGCAGCTGACAAAATATTGACACGTTTGAATGCCAGGACTTTATTTTCTCAGTACAAATGCCTCCTTATTTTTAAGCAAATAAGACCACTAACTAAAATCTAAGTGTAGGAGCACGTGCGAAATAAGGGAGTTATTATTTTTGCTCTGGTGAACCTACAATGTATTCTCCCTGAGGTTAGATTGAGATTTATTACATCTGAAATACCTAGAGAAAAATTAGGGAATATTCAGACTCTCACTGCGGAAAATAGTTTTGTAACATAGATAGCTGCAGCTTGTTTGTCTTGAGAGGAAGGGCACCTCATTTCTAAATTTTGACCAGTCCTTTCTAGAAAATACGTTCTACATAATTCACCCATTGCTAATATACTTCTAGCAGCGCAGAGATGGAGAGGCAATGTCTACTAATTGTGTAAGAGGAAAGAGTGCTTACCAGTAACAACCACAGCACGAAACTTCTTTCCAGGAGGTCACACAGGTTTCCAAGCTTCCACATTTACTTCCACAAATTTCAACCCCGCCTGTCCTTCCTAGAACTCTCACTGCTTTATTGCAAGGTCAGAGAATCTATTGCAATGTCTATACTGAAATTATGGAAACATTCTCAGAATTTGTAAGGGAAGTTAACAAGCTATAGTTTAGGTTGGAAACAGAGTGCAGATCTTATGTCAAGAGATATTAGATTTTCCCAATGCAACACACCTATTACAAGCCTTCTGACCTTCAGCTTGGTGGCATTAGGTCAATGTTACAGTGTCTCTTCCTGTTAAGTGCTATTGAGTAAACTACACCTCACATAACCCTACAAATGAGGTATCTGAGCCTTGCTCTATCTTGCATCATCCTTCCTACCTCTCATAGGTTCCAGCCCATTGTAGCAGTCACTCTGATAACACTAGTGAGGGTCTTCCTATCCTAGACTAACTCTCCAACTTCCCAGAAGGATTCCTTTTTCCAAGGACTGGTTTCTCATAACAAAATGCCCAAAGTTTGTGAGAAGATATTTTACCATCCTTGCTTCTAAAGAGCACCTTGGTTGTACTTCCTCTTAAGTAGAAGCAGTCCATAGTCAAGACTTCTCCAACAGCACAATTCAAAGATAGTAAGTCCTCTGTAATCCTTATTTACTGTCTAACTTTCAGAGGCATAGGGGAAAATTGAAAATACCGTGGCTTAGACCAGATGTACTTTGGTCATTAAAGTGGCATCATTCCTCTTTAGTGCTTTGGAGAAAATCTTGATATTAGATTTTCCCAATGCATCACATCTTTTGCTTACCTCTGCAAACTTTTGGATCCATCCCTCAGTTTTCTAGTAAGTTTTGGCTCTGGCTTTATGGGCTAGCAGTCCCAAATCAACTCTATCTGATATTAACCTGTGTGGTTCTCCAAAACACTTCATAGTTTTAGAATCTTATTTGGCCTTGAAAGACACATGCTGCATTCTCTATTACTTCTTTGCTGGTACTGAGATTCCCATCTAAAGTCTATGGAGATGTTTTTAGGTTGTCAGTGCAACTTCTTACCACTGAGCCACCAGAGCTCGCTAAGCTTTGAAAGGCACATTTATTTTATTAAGACAGTTCATTTATTCATTTCGTTCTCCTTTTGAAGATTTCCCTCCTTTTTCATAGAAAATGCATGTTAATCATTCCAACAAATATAATTCAACAATATTTAAATGTTATTAATATTTTCACGTATATCATTTCAAGTAAAAGAAAATTTAGATATTTAGCTTGACATCGGGATTTCCTTGACTTTACTGCTATTTTCAGACCCAAGAGAGCCTATCCTTCCACTTGCTAAAAAAAAAAAGCAATACAACACAACAAAAACAAAAAAGAAAAAACCCTCCAATTAAAGTTCACATTTTTAAACTGTTTATGGTTTGCCTACTCATTTTATTTGCGAATGCTCTTTCTCTCAGCTTTTCTAGAATCAATTTTTAGTTTTATTTAGATCACAGAGAAAATGTATTTTCATGTAGTAATTTTCCCTGGTCCTGTCAGTCAATGAAAAAGTCATTATTTAACATTTCTTCTTGGATTTTTATGGTCTTAGTAAACCATATTTCCAAGCTTGGAAGGAGGAGTGGCATCCACTTCCATAATAGCTTGCCTCCAGAAACCCTATGAACCTGGAGAGAGGATGAAAGGCACCCAAGTGTCGAGGACTCTCCTTCATAGGGTTGCTATGAGTCGCCTATGACTCGACGACACTTAACAACAACAACAAACCATATTTTATTGACTATAGAATGCAAATCATTATAAGATGTACTATCATTTAGTGAAATATTCAGAGGCAAAATGCTGCTAACTTATTATGCTTTGCTAATTTGGTTAATTTTTTTATATCTATACCTTCAGAAAGTATTTGCTAAACAATTGTCTATATAAGTCCTCTCAAAGAGATACATTCATACAATAGTTATGTCAATGAATTTAAAAGACATATAACATGATATTATTTTTTAAAATATGAAATATTAAATATAGCAATGACACCAAAGATGGCACTGAAAAATATATTTCCTTCTATAACGTCACCACGTAGCCAGAGCTGACTCTAAAGCAACTCTCAGCAACATGTTTATAAAGACAGGATGAAAGATCATCTCTGGGAATCTGTATGGTGCTATCCTAGAGTATTCAGTGACTTTTCTAGCCACTGACTTTTACTATAACCACAAAATTGATAGTATTATGTAAAGGTGAGGGGTTTTTAATCTACATCTAAACCAAGAAGCTGTTGTCTGAATGGAACGAGGGAACACTGTATGGTTTAACAACAGGAAGAGTGCATGTTAGTGTTGGATTCTTTCCCCACACCAATTCAATTTCTATAATAATTTGTGAAGCTGGACTCTATTCAGAAATAAGTGACGTTCAAAGGAACACTCACTAACAACCTGCATTGTAGAGACAACACACATTGCTTGCTCAAAATGAGGGGGATCTGAAGTGCTTTTTGCAGAAGATCAAAGACACAACCTTGAATATGAAATCCATCTCAACATCAAGAAAATAGAAGTCTTTACCAATAGGCCAATAGCAACACCATGATAGATGGAGAAAGGATTGAAGTGTCAGTTATAATGTCTTAATTGGATCCGCAATCAACACCCTTGATACCAACAGTCGGGAGATAAGAAGACATATTGCTTCAGGCAAGTTCACTCTCAGGGACCTCTCCAAAATACTTAAGAGCAATGATGTCAGTTTGAAGACTAAGGTGAGCCTGTTCCAGGCCATGGCATTTTCCCATTGCTTTGTGAGCATCTTATAGCTGGACAATAAATATTTATAAGTATGGACAATGAATAAAGACGTGTATGCCTTCCATAGCATACAGGGAGCTCTGATGGACTAGCGACAAGAAGCTGCACTGCAATTCCAAAGGCACATGGTATGAATCCACCAGCTGCTCCCTGGGAGAAGGATGTGCAATCTCCTCCCATTCGATTAACTGCCTCTGAAAGCCCACTGAGGGTCCACTATGGTTAGGTTCCAAGTCAATGGTACACTAAAACATAGCAAGAAAATATATTTTTACCCCAATTTTTTATTAGATTTTTTCTATTAAAATAAACCCCATGTGTGTTAAATGATATTAGCATTTATCTCTTATGATTATCTATGAATATGATAAGTAAATAAGATCATAAATGTAATATATAACATATGGATGTTGTTGTGGTGTATCGTCAAGTCGCACCAATCCACAACTGACTCTCCAGAAAGTTCTCAGAGGCAGTTAATTGCACAGGAGGAGATTGCCCATCTTTTTGCCATGGAGTAGCTGGTGGTTTCAAACCTCAAGCCTTTGGGACTCCAGTGAAGTTTATTGCCACTAGACCACTACAGCTCTCCATAACTTAACAATAGATAGCATTCACTGAAACCATACATTTTTACATTTTTTATTTTCAATACAATTGTTATTGTTGTTAAATGCCATCAAGTCAAGCACGATGCATAGTGACCCTATCTACAAACAAGAGACTTGAACCCTGTTCTATAACTATTGTTTCTCTAAGTTAATAGAATTTCCAGAGCCATGTTGCTTAGGAAGTTGATGCCACTCCTGCTTCCAAATAGATAGGTAAAATTATGGTTTTATCATTGTTGATGTAACATATAATAATCTTTTGCAATGCAGGATGTAGAATGATGTATTTAGTCTGCGGAATTTTCTCCTTTAATGTTTCTTTCCACATATCTGGAAATTGTTCACTGGTATACTCACAAGATCATCATCTAGTGGCAACTCAAATGAATTACAGACACATCGTCTCTAAATACTAGCATTTTTAAAGGGATTGGATTTTTGTAAAAGAATTAGGTTTGATACACACATTTTAAGTATAGAAAATAAACATGTTTTTAAACTGAACAAAGCAGCCATACGGAATTGCTAAATTAGCATAATAACCTTGCAGTAATGGAGTGTGTGTGCATTCACCCCGCTTATTCTAAATTATATTTTAACAGTTAAGCATCTAATAAGATATACTGAGGAAAATAAACAGGAGGCAAGCCCCCAAACAGACGTCAAATATAATTCAGAATATGGATGTAAATGATAGCATATTTTAGGCTTAGGATAAGGGTCTGGATTCAGTCAGAGTTTAAATAACCCTCAATTCTGCCACTCCATATGCATAACATGTTTGGTGAGTTATTTCATTTTGCTTTTACTCACTTTGAGCCCATTACTCTGGCCAGGAAATGAATGTAGGTCATTACACACAGAAAATATTGCTTTAAGTAGTGAATCTAAGATAGCATTTTACTTACTGAAGACATGGTCTATGGATGAGACTAGGGTATTAAAACGGAAATAGCACACTTCTATCAGTGCTAGTTTGATATTTTTAGTTTAATAATACAGATCTTCCTAGTCTTAATCTGACCACTCTGCTTTAGTACAGCAACTGCCAGACAAGTGCCGTACACATACAAGCAGATGATAGACAAGCACATTTATAAGTATCTAAGCTCTTAAGAGCACCAACATAAAAGATGCTTCTCCACTTCAAGATATATGTAAATGATTATATCCCTAAGAGTAAACCTTAAGGAAAAGCAAACAGAGATTAATATAATACTGTGGACAGCAAGGAAGTCCACATTTAGGCAGTAGTACAAGGTCTGGAAGGTCCAGAGTTTCCTAGACCACGATCAGCAGTGGGTGCAGTAGTGTCTCTTGGTCAAGTTCATGGGCCTTCTATTCCCAAGAAAACTGATGTAACAAAAATTAGAAATTATTGAACAACATCCTTAATATCATGTGTAAACAAAATCTTACTGAAGATTTTCCAAAAGTGGCTAGAACACTACATTGATGGAGAGCTGCCAGAAATATTAGCTGCATTTAAAGAACCTATTGCACTAGAAATGCCATTGCTGATGTCAAACGGAACTTGGATCAAAGCAGAGAAGAGCAGAAGATGACTATTTGTGTTTTATCAATCATGCAAAGGCATTTGACTGTGTGGATCACCATTAATAATGTCTAATTGAGATGAATGTGGATCTTAGACTACTTGACTGTGTTCATGTGAAAGTTATACCTAGATCAAGAAACTTGTTAGAACAGAGCAAGGAAATACAACATGGTTCAAAATCAAGAGAGCTATGCATCAGGGTTGTATCCTTTCTCCAGTCTTATCCATCTGTATGCAGAGCAAATTGTTCTAAAAGTTGGGTTTATGGAATGGGGAATAAAAGAATGTTGCTTCGGGACTGAAGGAAGACTCATCTATAACCTGTGTTCTGCAGATGACACAGTCTTGTTTGATGAAAGTGAGAAGGACTTCAGGCCTTTGCTGAAGAAGATCAAGGACTACAGCCTTTAATGTGGATTGCATTTCAACATTAAGAAAGCCTAAGTCTTTACCACAAGACCAATAGGCAGCCTCACGATAGATGAAGGAAGGACTGAAGTTGTAAAAATGCTCATCTTGCTCAGAGGCAAAGTCAACACCTTTGGCATCAGCAGTCAGGAAATCAAAAGATGAGTTGCACTGGGAATATCTGCTGTCAAGGACTTCTTAAAGAGCAACGACTTTGGGGGTATTGTATACCAATGAAAAAAGAATTTTTCTTTTACTTTTCAAAGAGAAGAGCCAGGGAAGAAAGGGGTGGGGGGAGTGGGCAGGGAGAAAAGTGTAACAATGAATGAATGGAAATCCAAAGTCTCTGTAAATGTTCAATGAAATTAATAATAAAAATAATAATAATTTTTTTTAAAAAAACAATGACTTCTTAAAGACCAAGGTGCGTCTTACCCAAGCCATGGTTTTCTCAATTCCTTAGTATACATCTGAAAGCTGGACAATTACTAAGGATGACAGGAGAAGAATTGATGTATTTGAGTTGTGGTGCTGGAGAAGAATATTGAAGAGATGATGCAATACCCAGATGGTAAACAAGCCTGTCCTGGAGAATATGAAACCAGAGTGCTCCTTGGAAGCAAGGATGGTGAAACTGAATCTTACATAGTTTGGGCATGCTGGCAAGAGGAGCTGTTTCTTAGAGAAGGACGTCATGTTTGGAAAGGTGGAGTTTCAGTGCAGGAGATGAAGACTATGGAGAAGATGGATTTGCACAGTGTCTGTGGCAATAAGGTAAAGTGTCTCTGAGATGGTCAGAGTCACTGTCCATGGGAGCTTTACGAGTCATAGTCAACTCGATGGCATATCACAGTGAAGATCTGACTGAAAATATGATCCTTTTTCATTACTACAAGCAATACTTTTGAAATCATATTCATTTTCTACTAGTCTACTTAAACTATAAAAGCCCCATTATCTATTTTATGTTCTTTGTAGATTACTGTTTTAAAGGTCCATTTCAGATAGCACAAACAATGAGCTTTTGATTAAAGAAAAAAAGAAAGAGGCCTCTGTGATACTGCAAATTATTATAGGAAGTGAACTTTAAAAAATCAAACCAGAATATATACAGGGTAAAAGTTAACATAAGAATTGAAGAAACTGTTACATTTTAAAATAGTATTTTCTCATAGAACCCATTCATAATTGACTTGATTTATTTGTCATGGAAAATCAATTACTTAGTTTTAGGAACTGTTTTCCAAAGGCAATATTGGGAGAAAGAACACTGCACATCAGTTATAGCAATATCACTTCAGGATTATTTATCTTTGTACAAATCATTCCATGTTTATGAAATAACTTAGTCATATATTGATACATATTAAAAGTGTATTCTAAATTATCTTTTATCTATGCTATCTCTGAAGGTACTATTTGTAAGCTTTCTCTTTTTTTCATTTCACTGGGTTCAATTAAAAATAAAATTCGAATGTGAGATCTTAAGCATTTGCCAAGAAATTCTGATGGATGGCAAGCACTTTTATTCACACTATTATCAACTCCCTTCAAACCACTGACCTTTCGGATTGCAGAGTATACCCACCTAACACATTTTTACTACACAAGCATTGAAAGTCATCAAAACGATCTTTGCCATCCTAAAGTGCAACCATGGGTCATATTTGTCAGGTCAGTGGAAGCACATCGATTTATGATTATCACAGAATGAAAGGCAACGTGGATGTGACTGTCCACACTGATTCTGATTTAGAGCTACCAGATGTTGTTTGCACCTTTATCCATGAGATTTGGTCCATTTAGTCAAAACGATTAGGAGGAAAGTACATGCTGGAGTGAATGCGCTATCCTGTAAGCAAGCTGAGGCAATGATGGGGCAAAAGAGCTTATCCACAGTAAGTCAGTGGGAAAGGTTTTTCTTTCCTTTTCCCCCTCCCTGTCACCTCTCTTCATTAATCTGTACACATGACTGCTCCGAGAGACAGTGAGTTGATGAGGTCTGCAGCACCATCAGCATGCAGACACTCATCACTACTTCGCATTTTCATATGACCCAGATGGTGTAGCTGCTAGACTGCAATTTTCTTTGCTATGTGTTTTTAATAGGTTCCTTTTTTAGATATTGACTTTGCACCCTCTTATAGATATTTAAAGCCAAACTAAATTAACTTCTCTATTAGTAAAAACTTGAAGTAACCACATATCGAAAGAAACCACTTATATGTAATAGAGAAGATGTTGTTTACTAATTGTCTCTGTGCCTAGAGGAACTTCACACATCATGGTTATTAGTTAACTAGTCTTTACAATATGTCTGAGAAAAATAGTTGACAATTGTTCCCAAAATATAGTGGGAGAAATGCAAACAAACCCCCCTCCAAAGAAGAGTTTAAAAAAAAGAAAAAAAGAAACAACTCCTACAATACATTTAATTTAATAAATCAGTTTTATGAATGAAAAATTAATTTTATTTTTATGACTAGACACAAGGATTGAGAGAATAATTAGTATGAAGGTTTTGGCGTCATCTTTTTTGTCCCAAACAGGTGGCTGTTTGCCATAGTTACCCTTAAATCACACTCTATCTTGAAATATGTTGTTGTTAAGTGCCGTCGAGTCACAGGCGACTCATAGCGACCCTATGAAGGAGAGTCCTTGACGCTTGGGTGGCTTTCATCCTCTCTCCAAGTTCATAGGGTTTCCGAGGCAAGCTATTATGGAAGAGAATGTCACTCCTCCTTCCACGCGTGTTTAATCGGGGAGCTCCACCCCACTCTCTGTCCGCATTGGGTAGCCAACCATTAACGCATTTGACACATCCATGTCACAGTGTTCAGCCTCACAGCAAGCACAAGTGACCGCGGGACGGCAACTTGGACACCAGGGCTGTACGACCTAGAGGAATGTCTGAACAAAAACAATGAAAGACTGGCCTGAGGGCCGCGAACTAAAAGTCACCCACCTTTGTCTTGGTCATATTTCTTGAAATATAATAAACTTTAATCCACCTTATGCTGTCAATCCATTTTTGCTTGTATAAACTTTTAAAAAATCCCAAAGAGAAGAAAACTACAAAAGTGTAGGAAAATATTTTACGGGATTATATATTAAAAGTTGATTAAAAATATACCCTATGCCTAAAAGCAATGACATAAACAGATAAACATATTTTTACAGCTCTATTCAAAATATCAAATAGATGGAAAAACACAGAATGCACATCAGTAAACAAATGAGTAAGCAAAATATGGTACATACGATGGAATACTATGCAAACGTAAGGACAGAGTAAGTTTATGAAACATATTTCAACACAGATGAGCTTAGATGGCATACTACCAAGTGAAGTAAGTCAAACATGTGAACTATATTATCCTCTTTTATGAAAAGACATATATTAAGACACCAGTCTTCATTTATGGCTAACAGTAAGGAGAGTAGAGGAGTGAGGGTGAACTTTGCTTTATAATGCAGACACTTGCTCTTTTGGGTGGTGAGAACACTGGCATCAAATGCAGGTATAATGAGCATAGACTGGCCAAAGTAAAATATATGCTAAGTTACACCCACGAGGAAAAGAACATGATTGTATAAAATAATTTGACGCATATGCAGTTTCCAAGTATAAATGAAATCCATTCCTAAGTGAATCTTTAGGGCAAATATGTAATTTTCAATTATTTCAAAGTTTCATGTACATCAACAGAAGATGGTTGTTGAAGAATTGGTTGTGATTAAGAATGTCAGTCATTTCAAAGTGAGTGCAAATTTATAAACATCAAAGGACAACTACAAGTTCCACGTAGGTCACTTGCTCATAACCCACAAACTTACTGTATGGCAATAATAAAGACCAAAAATAAGTGCAGGACCATTTATGAAGGAGTATAAGCAAGTAGGTGCTGATTCAGTGCAGTTGTGCTGAGTTCATTGTAATGGCTCCAGACTCATGAAGTGTGGGTCTTTGTAAGAGTAGAAAATTAGGAGCGTAGGAAGCACAATCAAAATGCCTACTATTGCTGCTACTGAAATGGGGACAAAAGTTAAACTGGTTTTGGTTTGAGGCAAACGGCAGAAACCCAGGGCCATATGCAAAGGATCCAAATAAGTAAAAGGTAGAGAATTATAATGAAGCTGGGAATTCTTTCAAAGCATTATATATTAAAGCTTTTGTTGATTTAAAGTTATGATTATGGTTTTGGTTTCTTATAGTAATGTTAAGATAAATTATGAAAATAAAGATCTTGTTGATTTAAGTTCATAGGACATTGATATTTCTTTCCTGTTGTTGTTATGTGCCGTTGAGTCACTTGCGACTTATAGTGACCCTATATACAAGAGCCCTAAACCCTGCTCTGTCCTGTGCCAACCTCATTGTCTCTGACACACTGACTCCCACCAACTTAATCACTGAATCAATCTATGTCATCAAGTATCTTCCTCTCCTGCGCCATCCTTCCACTCTCCCAAGCATGATGTCCCTCTCCAAGGATTGGTCCCTCCTTGCAACATGCCCAAAGTATGTCAGATGAAGTTTCAGAATCCTTGACTCCAAGGAGCAGCCCGGCTTCACCCTCTCCAGGACAAACCTGTTTGTTCTCCTAGCAGTCCATGGTATATTCAACACTCTTCTCTAGCACAACAGCTCAAAAACATCATTTCTCTTTCTATCATCCCTAGTCATTGTCGAGCTCTCTGATGCATTGCAACTGATTGCAAAGACCATGGCCTGTATCAGGCCCACCTTAGTCTCCAAACTGACATCACTGCTCTTTAGTACTCTGGAGAGGTCTCTGACAGCAGACTTTCCCAACGCAAAACGTCTTTTCATTTCCTTGCTGCTGGTGTCAAGAGCATTAATTGTGAAGCCAAGTAAATTAAAGTTGTTTACAAGCTCAATCTCTTCACCCATCTATAGGTCATGGTACAAGGAATATTATCGCTAATGTCAGATGGATCTTGGCTGAAAGCGGGGACTATCAAAGGAATACATATCTGTGTTTCAATGACTATGCAAAGTCATTTAACTCTGTGGACCGCAACAAACTGTGGTTAACACTGAGAAGAATGGGAATCCCAGAACACTTGATCATGCTTATGTGAAACCTATGCCTGGACCAGGAGGCAGTTGTCAGAATAAGCAGGAAACATGCCGTGGTTCAAAATTTGAATGGGTGTACATCAGGGATGTGTTCTATGGCCATACTTTTTCAATCTATATGTAGAACATATAAATTATCTTGGAGACTGGTCTCTCTGAGGAGACATCAAGATTGGAGAAAGACACATCAACAATCTGTATTATGCAGATAATACAACCTTGCTTTCTGAAACTGAGAAGGACCTGAAGCACTTGCTGCAGATGGTCAAGGACTGCAGCCTTCAATATGGATCGAAGCTCAATATCAAGAAAACAAAGATTCTCACCACAAATGTGTGGATAAGCGAAATAAGCCTTGAGGAGCAGGGAGTCATGAGGACCTGTGATTTTCTGCCAGAGCCCCATATGGGAGCTGAGGTAGAGTGAAACAACCAGTAGGTCTGGAACACAAGAAGAAGTGTATCCTCCTGATTTTACAGCTGATGCCTCCTTTGACTTAGCCATGCATGGCTGGATATGGATTAACCAGAACTCAAGCAGATTAAGATGTTCCATGCTATGAGTTATTCTTGATTGTTGCAACCTGTTGGCTTGCTCTAGGACTGGACTTTGCTTATGAATGCAGAAGCACAATGTTTTCATATAGAAACAGAAGATTCTTCAGAGAAAGGGACATGTCTGTTTCCTCCAAGTACTAGTTTGATAGGGATGGGCAAGTTAGAAACCGGCTGTCTAAAATGGGGAGATTAAGGCACAAGGCATCAAGTTGCAGGGTTATCCACTTTCATGGATACGATGTTGTTTTTGTTGGGGTTGTTGAGTTGAGTACAACTCTCAGCAACCTTATGAACAGTCAATTTGAACCCTAGTCTAGCTATCATCATCTGACACATTGTTGAAGTCTCAAATTAATTCATCTCATTGAGGCTCTTTCTTTCCTTCACTGATGCTCATCTTTCTAAGCATGATGTCTATTTTTAAAGAATAAATTTGCGTCTCTAAATGTCTAAAACATGAAAGACAAAGCTTCACCATCTTTGCCTCCAAGGAGCACTGTGATTGTACTTTCTGCAATGCATATCTGTTCCTTTGGCAGTCCATGGGTTATTCAGTAGTCTTTGCCCACACACAGCTCAAAGGCATCAGTTCTTCTTCTGTCATCCTTATCCATTGGTTAGCCCTCTGATGGATAGAAGATGATTTAGAAGATCATAGCCTGATTCAGGTGCACTTTAATTTCAAAATTGACATCACTGCTCTTCAGCATTTTGGAGGAGACCCTGACAACACACTTGCCCAGTATAATACGTCTCCTGATTTGTGGATTTTTGTTACCAACAGTGTTAATTGTTGACCCAGGGAAGATGAAATCAGTTGTTGACAGCTTCACTTCTTTCTCCATCTATCATCACTGTGACTCTTGGTCCTATAGTGAGGACCTTGTTTTTCTTGATGTTGGGATGTAATCCATACTGAAGGCTGTAGTCCTTGATCTTCTGCAGCAGGCATTTCATATCCTCTGCTCATCTGCATATGAGTCTTAATCCAATCCTGAGGCCACATTTTTATTTACAGAGTTGTCTGCACCAATTACTTGTTTAACATATAGATTGAACAGATATGGGGAGAGGATATAACCGTGATGCACATTCTTCCTGATTTTTTTAAATCTTTCCTTTACTACTACTACTATTATTATTATTATTATTATTATTATTATTATTAGTTTTGGTGGAAATTTACAGAGACTTTGGGTTTCCATTCATTTGTTGTAGCACTTTTCTCCCTGCCCACCCCTCCCCCAGTTCTCTCTTCTCTTTGAAAAGTTAAAGAAAAAAAATCTTCCCTTGTTATACAGTCCCTCCCCCAAAGTCCACTCCACTATGCCGCCTTCGTTCTGGACTCATGACTTGACAATAATACCGAGTCATATATTCCTTTTAAAACAGTTCTCTCCCTCATCTGTTTCAACGCAATATACATAATTTATCCCATCTTTCTCAGTCTCCTCCCAACCCCAAAGTCAGTCCCATTTTACAGGACTGGAGAAAGACTCAGGCACTATGCAGTATATGTACTTTTGTGACTGAAATATTTCACTCAGAATAATGTAACCCATTTTGTATAATATTTCATGAGTTCCTTGTTTTTCAATGCAGTGTAGTATTCCTTTGTGTGAATATACCACAGCTTCTCTATCCATTCGTTTGTTAATGGGCACATGGGTTGTTTCCAAATCTTTGTTATTGTGAACAAAGCTGTGATAAACATGGGTATGCATTTATCTGCTTGGGTGACAGTTATGATTTCTTTGGGGTATATTCCCAGTAGTGGAATTACTGGGTCAAATGGTATTTCTATTTGCAACTTTTTGAGAAAGCGTCATACTGCCTTCCATAGTGGTTGCACCATTTTACACTCCCACCAATAATGATTAAAGGTTCCAGTTCTCTGCAAACTTGCCAGCATTTTGTTGTTTGCTCTTCTGTTAAATTTTTCTTTTTTACTGGGGTGAGATGATATCTCATAGCTGTTTTGATTTGCATCTCAGAGCTAGGGACTTTGAACATTTCTTTATGTGTTTGTTTGTCTTCGGATTGTCTTCTTTTATGAAGTGCCAGTTCATTTCCAGTAACATTTTTCAATTGGGTTCTTTACCTTTATCTTGTTGTGGTGCTTGAGTATTTATAAATTCTAGATATTAAAGTACACATTAAAAGTTATTTGGAGAATTAAAATGGAGGGAAATTGTCAAATTAAGTACTATATCAGATAAACTCATACAGCATTCCTATTGTAAAAAACCTTCAGTTGGGAATTTTCATCCTTTTTCCCCTCCTGTATTTTTTCCTTGGCCACCAGAAATTTCAAAATAAAGGATTTGGTAACCCTTTGTTATCACAAGTCAGATTTTTCATTGCACACTGCCAAAATGAGTTCAAGTAAAGAATGTCCTATTATATGCAAAGGCTCAGTAATAGATTCAGTCAGAAAATATCTCTGTATTCTAAAACTAACCTATTAAAAGAAAAGCACAATTAACTGAAGACTGAAAAGTCAGTCTTTTTTTTTCTACTTCTCCTGTCTCTCAGTTTTATGTTTATTTCTTTAATATTATGTAGGAATCAAGTAAAAATAGTTCTGTTTAAAATAAACACTATTTGTAAATATATAGCCATTCTATATTTCTTCTGCAAAAATAAATTTTTCCATAGAAAAAGTAGTTGATAATTGAAAATCCCAGCATTTAGATGAGTTTTGATCACCCAGGAGACAATGGAAATATATTCCTTGGATGAATTAATACACATATAAAATGCATAATACAAAGAGCTCTCAAAATATTCTGAAGAAGTGTTTTTAAATATATCTTATTCTTGAAAAATACTAAATCATTATGAAATAATAATAATCTTTGCTTTATTCAATTAATTAGCTCCATTGAACTACAGATAATAAAGTTTTAAGATAATCTTCACCAACTCAGACAAGTTGTTTCATTGGTGTTTTGGTATGGGTTTTCTTGTTTGTTTGTTTTGGGTTTAGTGTGGGGTGGGTTTTTTTTTTATATTTGTGAAAGTATTAAATTGGTAATTAGAGATAAATCAAGGGCATACTGTGAATGAAAATATAAAGATGCCACTTAAACAATATGCAACTACGGCCAGTAACTATTAAACAGTGTATTACAGCTTGCAGTAATAATAGCTATTTTTGGTCTCTGCAAGTATATGCCCTATTTAATTCCTGAAGAGAAGGCATTCGTTTTAAAGTTAACTTGGTTATTCTTAGTGTTTACAGGTTTGTTTCTCTAAGTGAAAGAAAATAGAAAACATTATCATTGCTTTTAGATATAAAATACTAAAAATAAATGAGAGTGCAACCAGATTTTACAAGCAGAAAGGCAGCAGACACAGCCAGAGCACGAGGCTTGTTCAATATTTCATCAATCTCACCTCTGAAGTCTAGGAACTCAAACTTCCAAGACAAGGGAGGGAATGTGACATCCTCCACTTTTTTATTTATTTATTTTTTTAAATATTCAGATGTCACCCACATAGAGAGAGCTCACTTGGCTTAGTGGACAGAAAGTGACGCTACCAAGCCAAAGGTGTGTGACTTTAATCCATGGCCCTCAGGCCTAGTTTTACTTGTTTTGGGTCAAACATTCGTCTAGGTCTTATAGCCTGGTCTGTTCATTTGTTGTGCAGAAGTAACTTGTAGTTGCTGTGAAGCAGAACACTGTGACACTGATGTGTCAAATGCAATAATGGTTACTCATGGTGGACAGTGTTTGGTGGAGATCCCCGATTAAAACAAGCTTGGAAGCAGGAGTGGTATCCACTTCTGAAATAGTTTGCTTCCAGAAACCCTATGAACTTGGAACTATGTCATTAGACATAGAAATCACAGGACCTAATTACTGAAGCAACCAACCAAAATCTTCTCTGTTAAGAAAGGACCACTTACGGATATGAAATTGGAAAAACAAAACAACAAGGAGAGAATTAAGAATTCCAAGGGAAGGAAAATGAGTTCTTTTAATAGTAAAGTGCAAGTGCAACTTCCATTTAAAAACACTCTCAAGAGGGACAGCCTATCAGCTTCGGACCTTCTTCTTCCAACTATTCTGATCAAAGCACCTGCAGCATGGCTCACTAAAAAGCACCTGTCCACATGGGAACAGACTGCTTGATTAGCTATGGATTTCTTGTTATGTTTATTAAATCAATTACTTGTTTCCCAGCTGCCTTGCCAAATTTACTCCTGGCAGGAGAGTAGATGTGGATATTGAATGCAGTTCTAAAGTTTTCATTGATCTTTCTGAAAATAATACTACAGATCAGTAAGCATTTCTACTTTATATATTGTCACAGACATGACTGCAAGGAGTAATACATTATTACATTTGTACATAGGGTCACTATGAGTCATGCTCATCGCAAAGGCAATCAACAACAACAACAATACATTCTTAAACTTATTTCCAATCTTCTGTTGCTTTCCCAGGGGGTCTCACATAGTGTAGTCCCTAGTGACTTGTGCGGCTAGCCCAAAATTCAAAGACATATATCTCAGTGGTTCTAATCCACCAATTTCTCAGTGGAAGATTGATGGATAATCTCCTCTTTTGTTTTACAGCCTTGGAAATCTGATGGAGGGTTCCTACAAATCTGAACCAACTCCATGACAGTGAATTTGAGTTAATTACTTTCATTACTTGAAAAAGCATTCCAAGTACTTTTTAAAAAACTGTTCTTTTCCCAATGATCCTCAACCCCCAAAATAAACCTATTACATTGAGTGGATTTTGACTTGTAGTGAGGACAAGTCTGCAGGACAGAACAGAACCGCACGGTAGGATTTGCCATGAAACAATCTTTACAGAAGCAAACTGTGTCATTATTTTTATCTTGCTGTATCTATCTTTAAAAAAAAAAGGCCGATGGGGTACAAACACTGACCTTTTAATAAGAAGCTAAGCCCTTAATCACTGTAACACCTCAGTTATTGAAGTAATAACCAAATCTAACCAAAGCAAACCAAACTGGACAACTATTATTGAACTGACTTCCACTGAACTATTAGCGTTGAGTGAGTTCTAACTCAATCTTCCTGACCAGAGTAAAACTGTCCCATAGAGTGTCCAAGGCAGCAAATCTTCATGGAAACCGAGTGATACTTTTCCCCACAGAACTGCTTTTGTTTTCAAACCTTTGAACTTTTGGTTAGCAGCTAAGTGTTTCAATCACAGTGCCACAAAATTCCATTCAGTAATTACAGTAGGATATAAATAAGGTTGTACTCAACTCAATAGCAATTAACAAAAAGGCTTAGATAAAAGAATAACTAAGCAAAAAGAAGTCACCAGCATAAGCCAGGGAAGACTATGATAGGTCAAATAATTTACATTAATCAAATCTTAATGTGAGACACTGTTACTCTAAATAATATGACTGACAAAAGGGCTTATATAAGAAGATGGTCAGAATTATTCTCCTACTCATTTTTAGCCATAATCAAAGCCTCTAGGCCTTGAATCACAATCGTGTGCCTTCAGGATTACAGCAGATTCTTTCCATTAGGTTACCAGAGCTCCATAATTAGTTGCTATTTTGGCCAAAATATTAATTGCAGTAACTATAGTTTTGTATTAGATGTGAAATTTGAACCCACACCTTCATTGGAGACCAGAAACTGTGGTCTTCTCAATTGTTTGTTATGCATCTGACAATGAATAACAGAAGAAGAATTAATGCCTTTAAGTTGTGGTGCTGGAGAAGAGTATTGAACATACATGGGCTGCCGAGAGAGCAAACAAGTCTGTCCTGGAGAGGGTGAAATCAAGTTGTTTCTTGGAGGCTAGGATTTTGAAACTCCATCTCACAGCCTTTGGGCATGTCACCAGGAAAGACGAGCCTTAGGAAAAGATTGCATGGTTGGAAGGGATGAGGGTCAGCACAGGAAAGGGAGATCTGGATGGGACGGATTGACACAGTGACTGTGGAAAGGAGAGTTGGTGTGTCAGAGATGGTGAAACTGGATCAAAGCAGGGCACGCGTAGCGCTGTTGATCCGAGGGTTGCTAGGAGTTGTGGCTCACTTCACAGCACACAACAGCAACAACAACCCTTTCTGTTGATTTGCTTCTATTATAAATATTTTAATACTTTTTATGGTTTCACATCTTGTTCTAATGTTATCAAGAAAGCTAACACAACTTCCTTTTAAATATTTTAAAATACATCTGAGTGAATTTAAGTACATTAGTACTTACTTCATGCATAAATCATTTGACCAGTAATGGGTTCTTAGCACATTATTCTCTCTGCCAATGTTGGCAACCAACTTTGAGGTCACCAGCGATAGCCTTTTATGAATATCATTTATGTTTATAATTTTATTTAATTATTAAATTTTATAAG
>NW_006399864.1:8056895-8061851 GCF_000299155.1 Elephantulus edwardii
AATCTTAGATTTAGAGAAGTATCTGACAGACAAGCATTTTACAGAAAATAGCAGATGAAAGATATTTCCCCAATTGTGAAATTAACCAATAGTTTCAATGTTGACCCTGCTCTTGACACAAGTGTCTTGACCCACTTATTTCCCTGCTCCACCATCCACCAGCATCCCCTTCCACTCCCACCCACTCCCTTCAACATCTATCTCCTGTTGTCCAGCCCTTGAACTAGTAGCTTATGTCTAAAGCTTCATAAGCTTCTGTGATTCCAAACACTTCAGATGCTGACAATTTGTTATGCTGTGACCAGTGTCTCTTGAGTTTAGGGGTAATGTTTTCCTAGTGACGGTGATGTGTCCTGTAGTTCTGGTGTATAGATTCCCAACGATATCCAGCTCCACCTTGACCTGCCAGGCCTCTGGGTCGTGTTCACCTGTGGATGGGGAATGGTGAAGTCCTTCCCTGCTGGACCCTCTCTCTTTTTTTATTTTATTTTATTAATTTTAATGAACATTTACAGAGATTTTGGATTTCCATTGTTGCATTTTTCTCCATGCCCACCCCTTCTCCCCAGTTAGCTCTTCTCTTTGAAAAGTAAAAGAAAAATTCTTTCATTGGTAAACAATCACAACCCCCCCCACAGTGACCCCTCTCTTCCCTTCTAAAATTCCTATTCCATGCCAAACTCTGTCTTCTGCTTGTACCTCAATGATTTCCAGCTCTGCCTTGACCTGCCAGGCCTCTGAGTCACATCTACCTGTGGGGCATAGGCAACACGTCAGCACATAGTAACAATAACAACACTATATATATATATGTGTGTGTGTATATATATATATGCATATATATGTGTGTGTGTGTATATATATATATATATATATATACACACACACATACACAATATATGAATTATCTTGCATGATCCCAATTAGGTATTTACATCCATTAACTTATTTTGTTCCTTTTTTATGAACTAGTAGTTAATATTTGTCATCAGGTCTTTATATAAAAATATTTCCTGGTCACATGGAAGGGTTCTACTTCTGGTGATAAAATATCTCTCAAATCATTAGCAAATTAATTACATCATCAATAATATTACAATAATAATAAATACTTTGTGAAAGGCTGTGGTGTTAGTCTCAAAGTCAGCTTTTTTTAAGCCATTACAGTTAGGCCCCTGTGGTGTCCAGCTACCTTAACTTCAGACACATGATCTTGCAAATCATCATCAACCATGGGACTAGGATAAGAGAAAGAGTGCTTCCCACACTAATCCAAAAGACTTGAGGTAAGCAAGATTTCAAATGGCAAGACACTGATGAAAGCAAGACCCTGGTAGTGGAGGACTGTGGCACTTCTATGGAGAAACTGTGGTAAGACGTAAGCAAAGAGAAAGGCCACAGTTAAAAGTTTTTGCTGTTCTTGCCAAATGTTTGAAGTGCTGAATTATAACTGTTCTGAAGCAAACCTTGCTTGATTATTTGGATTTGACTACTGAAGTAAAACCAGATCCTGGGCTAATTTAAATATGATGCCTTATAACTTGAGTTAAAATCTGGATTTGTTTGAGATGATATTCTTTGCCTCACTCACTCTCCAACTTACTTCCCTAATAAACCCCATTCTCAGTACCAAAACTATGAGTCTTTGACTCAACAACAAATAAATTAACCTCTTGCTATTGGTGTGGCTCTGGAGGCACCATGAGGCTGGGCTGTAGACTCTTTATCTGGTTTCTGTGCTGGGGAAGTGAGTACTATTCTCACGCCCTCTGGTCGTTTCAGAGAGATGTTCATGGACTGGTGCCCCTTTGTCTCATTTTCTGTTTGTTAGACAAAAGTATATAAAACAATTCTTTTTCATTACTAAGAATTTTATTCCTTTTAGTCTGAGAATGGACTACTTTGCCTAATTGTAATGCATGTTGATAGTCAGAGAACCATCTACACTTCCATCATGCACTTGTTGATTTAGGTCTTTATATTGAGCATCCTGCATCTTTATAATTTTGCAGTTTATTTTTCATTTCCATTTTACTATGTATCAATTTTGCTTTATGCTACTTTTTCCATAGCCTTGTTTTTCAATGTATATCAATTGAATAAAATATATTTTTATTTCTCAAATTATCAAGTTGTCCCCAAAATGTCATTATATTAAGTAAATACAATTTATTAACTTTTTTAGTTTCTGTTTTGGTCCTATATTAAAGTCTAAACATGATAATATATGTTCTATATTCAGAAAATATGAATGTTACCCCGGAAAAGGTTCTCAAAAAAGAAAGGAAAAGGCAAGAAAAGTATAAAACTCTTATAGATGGCATAAGTTATATCAATTTTTATTATTATATTTGTAACTTCTATTACAATGTCCACAATGTTTACTAGCAGGTTTTATGTAATGTTTTAAAAAAAATCTAATAATTATCTGTAGTCAGCATCTATGATGTATTTTCCATTACTCCTTCAGTGGAGAACCATGATTCTTTTGTCAGAGTCACACTATAAACATTTAACTAAAATAAATCACTCACTATTGGAAGAGGAAAGAGAAAATATGTGAGAAGGAAAGGCTATTTGTGGGATATAGTATATGTTAAACACTATAATTGAAGTGATAGAAAAATGGGCAATGTCGTCCAGTTTGATTTAAATCTGGAAACACAAACAAGGGCAGCTATCAGTCAGTTCCTACTTATTGGCATTGATTTGAAACCATGCTCAACACTTTGCAAGCTCTATTAGCCCACGTGTCAAATGATAAATAGAAATCTCAATATTATTTGAGCTCAGGTAATCTAGTGGCTAGAAAGTTGCTCTGCTAGCTAACCTAGAGGTAGTTCCTTTCTGTTGGTTCAAGTTCACCAAGAGCTCCGTGGAAGAAACGTGGGTAATTCCCTCTTCTCAATTTACAGCCTCCAAAAAACTGCTGGTGGGGCAGCTCTGAATTGGTTCTGATTCAATGGTCATGAGTGAGTGAATGAATACTGCAAATCCTTATTCAGCAAATGCAGACTACTTTTCAAAGTCAGTGAAATTGCAAACAAAAAAGAATTAATGTGTTTATTGATTTTACTTACAGTAATAAAAAGACCTTCATACCTTATGAAATATTCTTGTGGACACCACACAAGAAATGGACCATCAGGCACAATTATTGCTCTTATTTCTATTGACATGCACCATCAAGAAGAATAATGTAGAACACCTTCAAGGTCACTATAGAGGAGAAGGATTTTACTAAAACTATCAAACTTACCTTAACTATTTTGTTTCTCATTATATTCTAACATCCTCTTCTTTAACTAAAACAGAGCTATAATTTGAATTAAATATAAATGTTCCCACAGGAGATATTGCTTAAGAAATAAACCAATCAACATACAATTTTCCACATCCACATTAACATAAAAAGTAATGAAATTGAAGGAAGATAAAAAAATACATTGTTCATAGCATATTTCTCATTTTATTCATAACATCGATAAATATTACTTATTCCTTTCATACAGTTTGTGTTCTAATGCTACCAAAGAGGTTCAGGTTATAAAGATGATTTTACAAAGTAAAAATGGACATGTGTATATGCATATGTGTGTGTATTATTGTTGTTGCATGTTGTCGAGTCAGAATCAAGGCATAGCTGACCCTCCAGTGGTTTTACAGAAGCACAAATCGCACAGGAGGAGAATGACCATCTTTCTCCCACAAAGCGGCTTATAAATTTGAATGTTGTGCCTTTGGGATTGCAGCACAGCTTCTTACCACTAGGTCACAAGAGCTCCATATATATATGTTGTTGTTTACCAAAGACTCAGAACTGAACCAATAAATAGCTGACCCTTCGGCAGGTTTTCAGAGGCAGTTAATTGCTTGGGAGAAGGTTGTCCATCCTTCTGTGAAGCATCTGGTGGCCTTGAACTGTGTGACTTCAGGATTCCAGTGATTGTAGTGCAGCTTCTTGCCACCTAGGTCAGCAGGCTCGCTTGCTCTTTCTCTCTTTATATATGTTATTGTTGTTGTTGTTAAGTGCTGTTGAGTCACAGGTAACTCATGGCGACCCTATGAATGACAGTCCTCAACACTTGTGTGACTTTCATCCTTTCTCTAGGTTCATAGGGTTTCCAGAGGCAAGCTATTATAAAAGTGGATGCCACTCCTGTTTCCAAGCTTGTTTTAATTGGGGAGCGCCACTAAACATTGTCTGCCATGGATAACAATTATCACATTTGTCTCATCAGTGTCACAGTGTTCAGCTTCATAGCAATCATGTTACCTCTGTATGGGCAAGTGTACACACAAGGCTATAAGACTTAGAAGAATGTTTGAACAAAAACAATGAAAACGGGCCTGAGGGCTATGAATTAGAAGTCACCCACTTTTGGCTTGGTAGCATCACTTTCTGTCCACTAGGCCAACTGATCTCTATTTTGATGTTATTGTTGTTAAGTACCATCGAGTTGTAGGTGACTCGAAGCGACTCTAGGACCGAAAGTCCTCAACACTTGTGTGACTTTCATTCTTTCTCCAGGCTCATAGGATTTCCGGAGGCAAGCTATTACAGAAGTGGGTACCACTCCTTCTTCCAAGCTTGTTTTAATTGTGGAGCACCACCAAACACTGTCCACCATAGCTAAGTAACCATTAACACATTTGACATGTTGGTGTCACATTGCTCAGCTTCACAGCAACCACAAGTTACCACTGTAGAGCAAGTGGACACACCAGGGCTATACAACATCTCAGACAAGGGTCTCATATTAAAACTTCACAGAATATTGCACTACTACAGTATTGGGTTTAGAAGAAGCCATAGTACTAGGGATATTATGGCTAATGTCAAATGGATCTCAGCGGAAAGCATAGAGTACCAGAGGAATGTCTATCTGTGTTTCATTGACTATGCAAAGGCATTTGACTGTGTAGATCACAACAAGCTGTGGCTGACTCTGAAAA
>NW_006399864.1:8063166-8073874 GCF_000299155.1 Elephantulus edwardii
CACCTTAGTCTCCAGAGACACACCATTGCTGTTCAGTACTTTGGAGAGGTCCCTAACAGTCCCTAGTATACACACACACACACACACACACACACACACACACACACACATATGAGAGACACAGACATTTGAGGTGTAATAATGAAAGCATTTTGCCAAGAGTTGTCAATGTCCTTAGAAAATGACATCATACAGAAAAAGTAGAAAGGAAAACTTTCAACAACATAAGATTGACACACTGACCAAAACAATGTACTTGAGAATGATGGAGACAATGAGGATGAACATGAGAGCACAAGGCTTTAAACTGTTGTTCATAAGGTCATTATGAATCAAAGCTGACAAATAACAAAAATATGAAGAATATAATTGAATGATGCAACAAACATTAGAAGATGGAAGGAACATAAGTCACTGTTCCCAGAGTAATCTGTCAACGTTCAACCAGTTTAGAAGTTAGCATATGATAAAAACCTGATGATAATAAAGTTCTCTTTTTCTGTGATTCTACCCAACCAAGCATACCATCCTTCTCAAAGAATTCATCCATCCTGACAACATGAACAACACGTGTGAGAAAAAACTCCTGACATTCTCCTCTCCAGAGAACATTCTAGCTGTACTTTGACTAAGACTCCTTACTGTTGTCAGAACTGACTGAACAGAGTTGCCAGTTCTAAGGATCATACTATATAGTCCATTTGAAATTTTAAAATGATTAGCTGTGTGAGTTGCCTTTTTCAATGGAGTGAGAATTTACATAGTATTTTTCCCTTATAAGGAAGTATCTTAACAGACATTCTGTAGTTCTATTTTTTTTGTACAATAAATAACAGTGATTTTCTAATTGGACTAGTTTTTCATCTTTCATCCCTTAAGTAGGACACCATGGAGAATAATCACATTTAACCTGATTTAGTAATTGTTGTGATTCATATCATTTGCTGTAAGCCACTAACATTTGGATTTTTTTCCCCTTCACTACAATTCTATCTCAGTCCTAAATTGACTGATAAAATATGATGATCACTAAAATTGACTATTAAAACATAAGGAGATTTTTAACTCTAGAAATAAAAGAGAAAAACTAGTACTAATTTTCTGGACTACAAATTAAAGAAATAATTCAATCATCTTTTTAACTCATCTTTAATAAATATTTAATTATTAGATATCAAGTATGAAGAGCATAGGCAGCATGGGCTGACCTGTGTAAACATAGTAATGGTGAAAGTTGCCTTCAGCAACATCCACAATTCAAAAACAATTCTTCTAAGGTTAGACATGGCCTCCATGCTTCCAAGCCGATTTCTACTAAACTCTCTACCAATCTTCTCTAGACTACTGGGTCCAAAATTCTTTGCAATAGATACAAGACATCACAGAACCATACACATGATTACGAGGTTAATTGGAGAAGTTAACAGGTTACAGTTAAGTTTGGCAATAGGATGCAATTTCTTCAGTGAAGACAGCTTCTCAAGTGTGCCCAAGTCATTTGACTTTCGGGCTCTTGGCTTAGGTCAATATTTCAAAGTTCTCTTACTCTTGCAAATGATGGTGTTTCTTTCAGCGCTCAAGCAAATTTGGGTTAAGTTCTCTGGTTATAGTTCTATGTGCTAGCAATTCTAAATTAATTCTGTCAGTCTAGTTATCTGCTATAGCAGCTGACACTCTCTTGTAGATTTGTCTGACATGCACAGGAATCTCTAGCCCAAAGGACATGCACCCCATTATCTGCTGCTTCTTGCTTGCCCTCAAAGAGATGCCTATCTTCAGCTGCTAAACTTCCTTTATTTAAAGCTGGGGGGATGACGAAGTAACCAATTCCATCTGTTTACCCAACTTGTTTGCATATTCTTATGCAGCCATGTGGTGAAAAATCAAAGTTAGAAAAGTAATTTGCCTATAAGGACATCTTGCTCGGAAGGGTGGACTGACAGTGCAGGAGAGGGAGACCCCGGAAGAGATGGATTGATACAGTAACTGGGGCAATGGGGGTTAGTGTGTCAGAATTAATAAGATTGACTCAGGACAGGGAAGAATTCAGAGCTCTGTCTATAGGGCCGTTATGAACCACAGGCAAGTCAATGGCACAGAACAATATCATACTATGACAGGTGTAGAAACAGGAGTGGTAGCATTCACTTCCTAAACAACATGACTCTGGAAACTCTATGAACTTTGATAAATGTTGATGGTTGTAGTGGGGCTTCAGACCTTTTGTTCATAAGGTTGCTATTAGTAGTTCTCAACTCGAAGGCAATCAACAACAACACCACTAACCTAATAGATATTAACATAAAGTTCGGTTGTATTTTAAAATACCCCAAATGAACTATCACAAGAAATGTAAAAAAGTAATTCTTGCCTGAGTTTTATGGCTCTTCACCACTTTTAAGTCACATCAAATTTGAAATAGAATCTAAAAGGCAACCATGCGATGGTCAATATCCAAAGTCCTTTAATATTATTTAAGTGATTTTATGGTAATAACAGCAACTTTCTGAGTAAATTATGCCCATTCCTGTCATTGCCTCTGGCAACAGTAAAATTAATTTCAAACTTCAAAATATGAGCTCTCAATGTATAGCCAGCATTTTCAGACTATTAGATAAATCAAGAAATACTGTAACTGCTACCAGGAACCATTTTTTATCTTCGATGGAGATGACAGAGGATGATCCAGTAGGTTTTTTGAACATAAAGGGTTTTCAGATGACTTCCAGTCTTAATATCAGTGGAGAAGATGCAATGTCTTTCTATTGCAATCGTAAAGCAACTTTAAATCCACCAGGGCCTAGGGTGTGGATTGCTATAATTCTGTAAAATTTTAGTTTTTCCTTGGAATGAAATTAGAATACACCTTAATATTAGTTAATCCTTTGTACCCTAAAATCCTAAAATATTACTCAGTGGAAACTATTCATCTATCTACCTACCTATCAGACTCACCAGTAATCTGTGTTATAGAGATGACACAATCCTGCTTGCTGAAACTGAGGAGGATCTGAAGCACTTGTTGCAGAAGGTCAAGGACTGCAGCCTTCAATATGGATTGAAGTTCAACATCATGCCAACAAAGATTCTCACCACTGGGCCAATTAGCAGCACCATAATAGATGGAGAAGAGGTTGCGTTTGTTAACATTTAAAGAGATTGAGATTATTAATAACTTTTGTTTGCTTGGCTCCACAATCAACACTCTTGGTATCAGCAGCCAGGAAATTAAAAGACAAATTGCATTGGGAAAGTCTGCTGTCAGAGACGTCTCCAAAGTACTGAAGAGCAATGAGGCCAGTCTGGAGACTAAGGTTCACTTGATACAGGCCATGGTCTTTGCAAAGGCTTGCTATGCATCAGGAAGCTGGATAATGACTAGGGATGATAGAAGGAGAATTGATGCCTTTCAGCTGTGGTGCTGGAGAAGAGTATTGAATAAGACATGGACTGCTAGGAGAACAATCAGGTTCGTCCTGGAGAAGGTGAAGCCAGGATGCTCCTTGAAGACAAGGATTTTGAAGTTTCGTCTGACATACACTTTGAACATGTTACAAGGCATGACCAGTCTTTGGAGAGGGACAGCAGAAAAGAGGAAGACCCTCGGTGAGATGGATTGATTCAGTAACTGGGGTGATAGGGGTAGGTGTGTCAATGACAATAGGATTGGCACAGGACAGAGCAAGGTTTAGGTCTGTTGTACATAGGGTCGCTATGAGTCACAGGTGACTAGAAGGCACATAGCAACAACTTCCCTACCTAATTATTTTACTTGGTCTTCTCATTTTTCACTAATGTACACTAAAAGTTTCAGTTGTTTTTATTGTTGTTGTTGTTGTTATGTGCTGTCGAGTAAAGTATGACTCATAGAGACTCTGCGAACAACAGATCTGACACCTGTCCTGTTCTGTACCATCTTCACAATCTCTAACACATTTGAGCCATTGCTCATTGACACTTTGTCAATCTCATTGAGGGTTTTCTCTCTTTCATTAACCTTCCACCTTTCCAAGCATGATGTCCTGTTCCAAAGAATAGTCTATCAGAGCAACATGCTTCAATTATGTGAGAAAAAGTTTCACCATCCTTGTTTCCTAGACGCATTCTAGCTGTACTTTTCCCAAGATACATAGTTTGTTCTTTTGCAAGTCAATGGGATAGTCTCGTTTTCAACACCACAACTCAAAGGCATCAATTCCTTTGTTATCTTTATTCATTGTCCAATTCTCAGATACACAGCAAATGATTGAAAAGACCCTGGCCAAACTCAGATGCACCTTAGTCTTTAAACTAACATTGTTGCTCCTCAATACTTTAGAAAGACTCCTGACAACTGACTTGTCAAATGCAATACATCTCCTCATCTCTTGAGGTCTGGGAGAAAGGATGTTGACTGTAATCTAAGTACGATGAAATCATTGACAATTGCAATCTTACTGCCATCTACTTTGGTGTTGCCTCTCAGTCCAGTGGTAAGAATTTTTGTCTTCTTGATATTAATATGCAATCTATATCCAAGGCTATATTTTTTTATCTTCTGCAGCAAGCATTTCATGTCTTCATGACTTTCAGCAAGCATGGTCGAGTTATCTCCATAACTGTAGAATGTTGATGAGTCTTCCTCTGATTTTGATACATTTCTCTACATAGTGTTCAGATTCTTGAATGATTTGCTCAGCATACAGATTGAATATTTTTTAAGCATAATTTGTTATGTCTTGCACAGTAAAATGCTTTTACATAGTCAATAAAACACAAATAGACATTCTTCTGATATTCTCTGCTTTCAGCCAGGATCCATCTAATATCAGCAATGATATTTCTGATGCCTTGACTTCTTCTAAATCCATCTTGAACTTCTAGTAGTTCTTTCTCAATGTACTATTTTAGCTGGTTTTAAATGCTCTGTAGCAATATTTTGCTTGTATTCAATGTTAATGATATTGTTTGATAATTTCCATGTTTTTACTCATCACCTTTCTTAAGAATTGAAAGATATATATTTCTTCCAGCCAATTGACCAGACATCAGTCCTCCAAATTTCCTGACATAGACTGGTGAGCTTACTCAGGGCTGAATCTGTTAATTGAAACATATCAGATGGTATTCCATCAATTCCTGGGACCAAAGTTTTTGCCAGTTTTAAGATATCTTATCTTCCAAAACCTGATGAAGAAGTAGATTTCATTGTAACCGATTTAAAAAGTGAAATGTAAAATAGATTCTTCAAAGAGTAAATGTGATTAGAATATCATTTTCTAACACAATAGATGTAAAATTTTCTTTAATATTCTGTTAATCACTTTACCAAAAGATAAAACACTTACATGTATATTAAGAAAATAGAAATTTGTTTTTTCCTTGCTTGGTATGCAAATTTATAGAACTATATGAATGTCCACAGTTAAAATTCACAGAATGTTTTGAGAGAAAGAAAAAAAAAATGCTTGTTTACCATGTAGCTTTTGCTTCTAAAGTTCTCAACTGATTGAATCCTCATTATATATGACTACTTTATATGGAATCAACTTAGTCCAATGTTAATCATTAACATACACTAACAGTGTATTGTACCAGGTACACAAGAAGAACTCTAGCTTGCCAAGTTAACACATACAATTAGCTATTTCTTGTATGTACAACAATTAAGCTAAGTTGTCAAAATGCTCTTTCATTAAAAGAGTAGCAAGAGCTCCTGGTTAATTGCATCTTTTCAAAGGTAACTCCATTTATTAAGCCCACTTAATTAAAAATGGCTCTTAATGTTTACATTATGATATCTTTGTTTCTACCCTTCCAGGTGAAGAAGTAAATATGCTATCACATATTCAAATGTTTGGAAAAATTTTCTTGGAATATGAACAGAATTTTCTATATGCTTGCTGAGCTTATATAAATTTAATCAAAGTTTGAATCAATGTCATGTATAGCAAGTTTTTATAGCCATTAATCAGATTGACCATGAAATATTTTACAGTTCCCAGGAACTAGATAAAACTTAATTGTACTCTAAACTTTAATATTTGTAATGTTTATAAATATTTACCCTTAGATAAATTACAATTTTGAACATGTAAACATTCATAAATCAACAGTTACCTCAGTGAGAATATTAATAATCAGTGATTTGATAGTCACAATTAGTGCATAGAATGCTGTTGTTACTAGTTGTTGTTGTTGTTATGTTCCATTGAGTCAACTACAACTCCTAGTGATCCTATGAACAATACCTTTGAACTCTGCCCTGTCCTGAGCCAATTGCACTGTTTCTAAGACATCCATTACCCAACTAATTGTGTCAATACATTTCATCCGAGGTCTTCCTCTCCTGCACTGACCCTCGACCCTTCCAAGGATGATGTCCTTCTCCGAGGACTGGTCTCTCCTGACAACATGCTCAAAATGTATATGAGACGGAGCCTCAATATCTTCACCTCCTATGAGCAACTTGTTTCATCCTTTCCAGGACAGACCTGTTTGATCTCTTCGCAGCTCATGAATATGTTCACTATTCTTCTCCAGCAATACAACTCAAATATATTGATTCTTCTTCTGCCATCCTTAGTTGTTGTCCAGATCTCTGATGCATAGAAAGTAATTGCAAAAATAGCCTAGATTAGATGCCCTTCTGTCAGTCTCATAGATTTAAAAAACAAACCAAAGCACTAGTCACTAAATAGAACCACATTGCAGAGCTCTGGCCTACTGGTAAGGAGCTGCATGGCAATCCCAAAGAAAGGCATATGATTGGACACAAGCCACTGTTCTGTGAGGGAGAGATCAGCATTCTCATCCTGGGCAATTTGCAGCCTGTGAAAAAACTATCAGGAACATAAGATATGGGTTGGTCTCAACTGGACAATGAATATAGATTACATAGAAAAATTGATGCCTTTGAGCTGTGCTGTTGGAGAAGAGTACTGGATATCCTACGGACTGTCAAAAGAACAAAAAATATGTCCTGGGGAATGTGCAGCCAGAGTGTTCTTAGAGGCAAAGATGATGAGGCTTAGTCATTATCTTGTTCTCAGATGCATACCAGGTGATTGAAAAGACCATGACCTGAATCAAGTGAATCTCAATCTTTAAACTGACACCATTGTTCTTCAGTATTTTAGAGAGGTCTTTGACAACTGACTTTCTCAGTGCAACATATCTCTTGGTCTCCTGATTGTTGGTACCAAGGAGGTTGATTGTAGATGAACAACTGAAACAAAAAAATATAATTTTTATAATTGTTAAAAAAAGTATATATACAAATGATTCTCCCATAAGAAGACTATTTAGAGTATAATATTTCTAGAAAATAAAAATATTTCTAAAATGTTAAGAATGCAACCCAGCATGGTTTCTTAGTTTTTTTATTCATTGAGCACAATCATGAACACAATTTGTAATTACACTGTTCATTAGATTACAAGACTTCAACATTATACATATCATTATTATATTATAAAAATCTTTCTTAGTAAGTTCCACTAGCTAATTTAAAAGGAATATGGAGAAGCTTTCTAAACCAAAGTTAGATTATTATAGCTAAGAAAAAGTATAGTAACTAATAAGTCATTGAAAAATTCACAAGGAGGTAATTTGTATGCACTAATTAGCAATATTAAATATATAAATATGAATATGTCTTGCATTGGTAGTGCTGAGGATTCATATCATATTACAGAATTTAAAAAAACAAATGTAGTTTCTATAAAGAATTTTTGACAAGAATTAATTTCTAAAATTGTTATTCTTTGCTTACTTGATTAGAACACATTGGCTCTATTGAAGACTATAATTTTTAAAAGGTAGAAAAAGTCTAACCAAAAATATAAAATAATTTTAGCAATACCTCTGCAAGTATCATTTTATAACCAAACTTAGACAACAAAAATATGAAAGAATCAGGGAAGCATATATTCAGTACTAATTTCATAGTGTTTTGTCAGACTTTCTATGTGTCAGCATGACTCATAATACATGATTAATCATAAATGTTAGCTCAAAGTGAAAGCATTTATAGAACATAGTCTCAAAATTCTTTATTCTATTTTAAAAGTTAACTCAATCTTTTCATATATTAGTATGTATCATAAGACCTACATGAAAACAATGTATATAGTGAACAGGAGAGACATGTAAGCTCTATTTTGGTTCTAATTTTATATTTATTACATTTTATGAATCTTCCTTTTCAATCTTTAATACATATTCTATGAATTTATCTAGGCTTTAAAAATGTTTTCAGTTCTAAGATTTCATTTCCCCAATTCAACTGATGTTTACACGGCTAGATAAGCAGTATCCTAAATATTATGAAAATACAGTATTTCAATGTAATAATATGACTGAACTTTCATCATTATTGTAGTACTTTTTCTGTAACCTTTCCGTTACATTATCTCTGTGTGATTTGTGTAAATCTCTTTTTACCTTACCCTCTTTCTAAATACTTGCCATCAATTTGTTATTGTCATGAGTCAAAGCCAAACTGAGGGCCAAACGATTAAATATTATTGTGTTGAATGGAAAAGATAGCAATAAAAGAAAGCTGGCAAGAGTGATCACCATGTACTGATTATATAAGCCCACTGGGCTACAGACCCTGGGTTCTACTTGGCGCGGGGGGAGGGGGAATTCAGAGATTACATTTAAGCACATTCCAAGAGATAAAACAGTATATATATTAAAAAAAAAGGAAGCAGGTGCACGTGTGGCATGCTTTGGGAAATAGCAATTACACACATTTGAATGAAACTAAAGGAACTGCAAGGTAAACTGGGACAAGTTCTTCTGTTTTAACACTACAACACAAAAATGTACACATTATTTTATTATAGATAAAATGCATAAAGTTCTAATTTTATTTAATGAATGAACAGGGAGGGTGAAGCTTCAGTTTGGCAGAGCTGCTCATGACCAGAGAAACTAAGCAATTGGCTTCACTCATTAATTCCCAGCTCTTCTTTTCTGGCATGCATTACGGAATACAATGATTGCACAGCTCTGTGATGCTAAAATCTGACAGCCTTCCTAAAAGCATGTCTGCAACTGTATATTTAAATGATTCCACTTCACCAACTGGCAAAGGTCTCAGAACTCTCTCTAAAATATAACCATTCTCATCTTCACAAGCCATTAGTTTTGGGGAGAAAGACATAACAGGCCCAGACCCCATGCTGCAGACATCTGCATCTGAACATCATAAAGCAGCCTTGAACCCACTGCAAACCTTAGCTCAAAATTGGCTACCAGCTTCGATTGGTATATGAGCAGACAGTATTGGATTTCTTTTTTTTCTTTCTTTATCTCCAAATAGCTTGATCTGAGGGTCATTGCAAGTTGTATTACAAAGTCGATGAAACATAATTAACTGCTATAGCAAAAGGGTTAAAACTAAAATAAAAAAATTAGAAACTGACTGAAGGAGGCAGGTTACTTGTGATCCTCCTAGTTCTGCTTTCTTCTTCTATTGTACAAAGAAAATTATGTAGAAAACATAGATAAGAAAAATCAGCATAAGGCCATTTTCCCCAAAATATGAAAATATTTCATGTCCCCATTCCCCTGCTTATTTTTTGATACCGGCCACATGGCATGGCATTTCCCTGCCCCTTTTCTCTGACCTTAGTAACCAAAAGTTAAGTCTTTCCAGAATAAATGCCTGAATATACTTCTTATTTACCAACCACCTAAAGCTAGATTTTCACACGTTAGGGCTCTATGAAACGACTGACTAATAGGCAATTTTGTGCTTTTGTTAGCCCACGTGGGCTTGATATTTTGATAGGATAACTCATAAAACTCACAGAGGTTATTATGTATAGGTTTAGTTATTCATCTAATTATCACCAAAATGACTGTAAGTGTAGAGACATATAGACAATGAACATGTGAGGTCCTGGCACTAAAACACTTTGATTGTTCCTAGAGATGAGCCAAAAACTCTTTTGTCCATGGATGTCCCAAGCAGTCCAGGAGCTGCAAGGCCTAGTGTCTCCTACCATTGTGTGAGTCAATGGCCAGTCACACATGACTGCGTTATGTCTCCTTCCTTTCTGAAGTAGGTATGCCAGGGTAGGCCTTACCTAACTGGCTATATTAGAAAGCAAAAGGCAAAGAACACCTTAATTGTTCAGGCTCCATTCAGACACTGGATACTAAAGATCAGATTTAACTTTCTGTCCCACATTTATAAAAGTGTTTCAAAGAGAATCTTGAAAAATGTCTCAACTTTATGACATGTGTGAAGTCATACGCTCAACATTAATCTTTTGAATGTTTCCTTCTCGCTTATATTTTTGCATCACTGGAGAAAAATTTACACCATAAAATTTCTTTTTAAAAACAAGTTGGTTTTTCCCCCCCTTGCTGGAACCAATCAGGATCCTTATTTACTAGTTCTTTTGAGAAAGTTTCAAGGAGGGACATCATGCTTGGCAGGGAGGAGGGACAGCGAAATAGAAAAAGACCCTGGATGGGATGGATTTACACAGTGACGAGGGTGGTGGGGTAGGTAAGTTATGGATGATGACCTTGGCTCAGGACGGAGCAGGAGGCAGAGCTGTTGTGCATCGGGTATCTATGAGTTGGAGTTGAATAGACATCACATAACAACAACGATAACAACAACATTGTCCTCTGAACCTCTCCCTGGAGCTTTTTCACAGAAATCTAAGTAAGAGTTTGTCTTTTTTTTTGCTTTT
This sequence comes from Elephantulus edwardii, assembly GCF_000299155.1. Lineage (NCBI taxonomy): Eukaryota > Metazoa > Chordata > Mammalia > Macroscelidea > Macroscelididae > Elephantulus > Elephantulus edwardii. Next base: position 8,073,864 of record NW_006399864.1, read on the forward strand.
AAAATTTTATT